>NC_139647.1:15377645-15402645 GCF_964638095.1 Poromitra crassiceps
GAGTCCTCACCGTCGTAAAGTCACCTTTGAAGCATGACGTTCGATTATAACGAACTAGTTGTGTGGCTTAGCCTTCCCAAATGTTGAGGGTCGTTTTTTAGAATTTAATACATAGAATTGGGAACGTTACATTCAATTTCATTCAGACTGCCTGGAGGAGCGAGCTGAGCACTGAGTATGTTCTGTTTTGGCCTGCGCAGAGTGCGTGCACCCTCCCCGGAGCCCCTCCTCCAGCGCGTGCGCGAAGAGTATGCCAGAAGCTTAATGCTGATGTGGCCCGGGATGAAGTAGAGTTTGACACCTGTATTTAGATCATATTGACTCTTATTGACCTTGTCCTCCATGTCAGGTATTTTGATCCTGGACGAGCCCACGTCGGGCCTGGACAGCTTCACAGCTCACAACCTGGTGATCACGCTGTCCCGCCTGGCCCGGGGGAACCGGCTGGTTCTGCTGTCGGTGCACCAGCCGCGTTCCGACATCTTCCAGCTCTTTGACCTCGTCGTCCTGCTCTCGTCCGGGTCGGCCGTCTACTGTGGCGCCGCCCGCGACATGGTGCCCTATTTCACGGACCTGGGACACCCCTGCCCACGATACTGCAACCCCTCCGATTTCTACGGTAGGCGACAGGCGTGTGTGTGTGTGGGGGGGGGGGGGTGTTGGGCCACTGCACTCAGACCAAATCAGTCAACATGGGTTAATGCCTGGTCATGACAATTCAGATAGGATATGTGTATATAGAGATGTCGATCAATATAGGCTATTAGCATTAGCATAACAAATAGCAACCCAGGTGTGGTGCCAGTCACACTGAAATGAACCCTGGTCCGATGAAACCAGACAGAAATTAAATTTCAAAATACAGCAAACCTTTTGACAGATTTATTTCCCTTTTTATCAGTCAATGTCTTGACTGATGTTAGGTTTTAAAATAATATGTTTCTTTTATGTAAACTGATGATCGCCATCTTCACCATCCTGAACAGCCTCCACCTTTGCTACATCTCAAGGAGCTTCATGAGGCATTTTTTCAATAGCAATATATAGCAATATTGATGTTCAACTCCACTACTTCCTGAAATGAGTAGGGCATCTTGGTTTTCTGTCCTACACTATTGGATGAACTGATTAATGTCAGGTGTGCCTGACTGCTGCAGTCACAACAGTAGTGATCAGGCATACCTGACATTAATCAGTTCATCCAATAGTGTAGGACAGAAAACCAAGATTTTTTTTTATTTTTTTTATTGAAGGTAGTCATTTATAGACAGGAAACCAAGATGCCCTACTCATTTCAGGAAGTAGTGGAGTTGTGCAAGTAGTCTATTGAACAATAGGATAGGATAGGATACTAATACAGTAACAAGACTAATGCAGGATAATATATAAGATGCAAACATGTAACTATAAAAGATGTGTGTCAGTGTGTTTGTGTCATCTTTAACCAGAATCCACCCAAAATACTAGGGGGAAAAGGGGGGAGGGAACTTAACATGACTGGAAACAGATGACCCCTTCCTGTAACCTCAGTTCCAGGTTAGAACTGCTGTTTCCATCTACAAAAAATGTGTGATATATTAGGCAAGTGTGACCCTGTGACCCGAGTGAAAACCAGTTTAATACAGTCCAACACTTCCTCTAGTTTACACCAACATAATGATCTCGTCTTACTAGAATGCATCAGAAGGGAGTTTAGCTATGGCTAAAGTACAGTATGTGCACTAAACAGCTTGTCCGGCCATTTCTATTTAACGTCCAAACACATCAAAATCACGAGTAAACCACAGGAGACTTGAAATTAACGGGGGAATTTATTTAAAACAAAAAATTATTTCCCCTAAAAATGTAAGGTTTACATCATTTACTTCTGCCAGCATCCATCCTGCTGAACCACTACCAGTTCCTGAAGTGCTATTCTGTAGCCGACCCCTGACCTAGGGACCCGACCCAGACCTAGGGACTTCCCTATTATGGGGAGAAGTTAAGTATCACATTAAGAGCAGTTTATAGTACAGCGATTTATGATCACAAGCATCGCTGATCAATTATTATTGTCCAATGGCCATCGATGATAGAATATCATGTCCAATGGACATCAACGTGGACGATGGAATATGATCATGGTAGGTTGCACCATCATAAATCACTGTCACTATAAAATGCCTTTCACATCATCATCATTGATCGTGGACACGCCTCTTGTGTCTTTTTAGGCCATGCAAGACCGTAAAGCCTTTGTTACATGTGGTACAGACGTACGGTCTCTCTCCAGTGTGGGTTCTCATGTGCAAGGTGAGAAAGGACGACTGGACAAAGCACTTGTCACAGATGCTGCACTTGTACGGCCTTTCTCCCGTATGGTATCGCTGGTGTATCTTCAGTTCGGCGGGCGACCTGAACGCCTTCTCGCAGTTGGTGCACTCGAACGGCCGCTCGTCCGTGTGAATGAGAGTGTGCCTCACCAGCGCGTCTTTCCCGAAGAAGCCCTTCCCGCAGTGCTCACACGGGTGACGCACGCCCTTGTGGTGGTAGTTGTCGTGTTTCGACAGGTCCCTCTTGGTGTTGAAGACCTTACCGCACGAGGCGCAGGCGAAGGTCGACGCGGGGGCCTTCTCTTCTCCGGGCGCGGCGGTTTTGTGCACGCGATCCACGTGCCTCTTCAGAGTGACGGCGTGCCTGAATTTCTTGCCGCATTCCGAGCAGAGGAACGGGTACTCCTTGGTGTGCTTCTTCCGGTGCTCCAGCAGGTCCGAGTACGAGCGGAACCTTTTGGTGCACTGAGAGGCCGGGCACTGAAACGGCAGATGACCCGTGTGCTTCCACTGGTGTCTGATGAACATCTTCAGACTGGTAAACGTCAGCTGACAGTGGGGGCAGGTAGACGGCCCGGTGGGATTATGAACATCAACGTAGTGCTTATGAAGAGCCTTAAACACGGGGAAGTTCTCCTCACACTGGTTACATTGAAAGGGCGTGTGCGAAAGCCTGTGCAGCTCCAACGCCTCCGAGTCGGGCACCACCTTCGTGCAGGGCTCGCAGTAGAGCGGCTCGTGAGTCTGCTTGTGCGACTTCAACGTCGATTTCCACTTGAAGGCCTGGTCGCACTCGTCACACTTGTGACACTGCTTCACGTCCTCTGGATCCAGCTGCTGCTCGTGGTGGCAAGTCCGTCTTATGTGGTGCTTATAATTCAACTCGCATTTAAACTGCCTGCTGCACTCTTTGCATGTTAGCTCATCCAAGTCATTGCTTTTTGCCGAACCTTCGGACGCGGGCGACTTTTTGGGGCTGCCGCTAGTTCCCCGTGTCTTGACCGTTTTCCTCGTTTGGGACAGGTATCTCCTCATCCTGGGACCGCGGTTCCTTCTCACCGGTCTGGATTGAGAAGGTGTATCAAGTTTTCCAAAGAGAACAACGCAATCCCCTTCCTGTTGTTGACCCTTTTCTCCACTTTGTATTTCAAAGAGGGGACATGTATTTGGTCTTCCACGTCGCTTCTTCCCCACCTCACTATTCATCCCTTCAAGCGTAATCGCTTTAACCCGATGCCGCGCGAGATCTCGTGATCTGGCGCGAATCCAGCTGCCTTGCAAGGTTACCGTCACTTTGCCATCCTCCCCGATAAGCATCACTCCAGCCTCCTCGCGTTCGGCCGTTTCACTCTCAATGTGCTCGATGTCTTCAACGTGATCTGTAGCCAGCTGGGTGTCCACTTCTGAATCCACATCGCTGCTGAGGCCCAACCGCTGGGTCTGCAAACATTCCTCTAGACTCCCAGTTCCCTCAGTGTACACCTCTTTACTCTCAGAATCCTCCTCCATCTCTGTGCACACTGGATATATCTGTGTGTCCGTTTCTGTCTGTTCATTGACTATCACAACTCTTTCCACAGGAGGGGGACACAGAGACGGTAAGATACAGCTGTCAACAATGTAAGAGTCTGAAAAGAAAGAAGGAAATTACAGTCTTTAAAGTGTTACGAAAAAATAAGATACTCACGATAATATATGACACCTGGGTGCTGCTGGATCCTAATAGGAAGATTTCATAATGAAGGGCGTTGTCTTGGCCTAGTCTTTCTTTTTCTTTTTTAGTCTTTAAATGGGCAAATACAACTACAGATTCAAACTCAAAAGGCATGAGAATGTGGAAATAAATTGACAAAGACAAAAACTAAATACATTTTCTCTATCATTTTAGTTTATTTTAGTTCGTTTTTTAAACACACAATACAGTATCAGTTGTTTTTTTGGAAAGCCTCATTTTTATTTTAGCTGACGGAAAAAAAAATCACACCTGATCACACTTAGTTTTCGTTATTTCATTCATTTTCATTAATGATAACCTTGGTGTGGACTCTCATGTGTACCATCAAATCTTGTTTTTTCCAATAACCTTTACCACAGCCTCTGCAATTATAGGGTTTTTCGCGGCTCTCGCCTGTGTGGGTTTTCACGTGTCTTTTCAAGCTTGCTTTTATACCAAAACTTTTACCACAGAATGAGCAGTGAAAAGGTTTATCTCCTGTGTGGGCTATCATGTGTGTCTTCAGTGCCGAATTATAACCAAAACATTTACCACAGACTGAGCATTTAAATTGTGTCTCTGCCATGTGGACTCTCCTGTGTCTCTTCAAATCAGCTTTTTTCCAGTAACGCTGACCACAGTCTGAGCATTTAAATGGTTCCTCACCTGTGTGGACCTTCATATGAATCTTCAATTCTGCATTTTGTTCAAAACATTTATCACAGACTAAGCAATTAAATGGTTTCCCTGCTGTGTGGACTCTCTTGTGGCTCTTCAAATCTGCATTTTTACAATAACCTTTACCACAGACTGAGCAAATAAATGGTTTCTCGCCTGTGTGGACTATCATATGTGCCTTCAATTGTCCATTTTGACAAAAACTTTTACCACAGACTGAGCAATTAAATGGTTTGTCTCCTATGTGGACTCTCATGTGTTGTTTCAAGCTTCCTTTAAAACCAAAACTTTTATCACAGAATGGGCAATGGAATTGTTTATCTCCTGTGTGGCTAACCATGTGTTGTTGCAGTTGAGATTTTCGAGAAAAACTTTTATCACAGAATGAGCAATTAACTTGTTTGTCTACTTGGACTTTCGTGTGTTTCTTCAAAGATGCTGTTTTACCTAAACCTGATCGATGTTTCCTGGTTTCCATCCAATCATCATCATCATCATCACTGTCTTCAGTCTCAGGTTCATAAGAGTCTGATGTCTTGCCATCACTAATTGGCTGTAAATCACTAGCTGGATCTGATACTTCACAGTCCTCACCATCAGCTTCTGTTTTCATCTGTCCAGTTGAGCTGCTGGCTACAGGCTCTGCCTCTCTGTTCTCCCCAGCTGGGCTTTGATGAAGCTGTGAGGACTGAGGTTCCTCTCCGTCATCTTCACTCTTCACAGGGACAGCAGTGAATGAGAATTGGGTGAGAGGGGCCTCCTCTGGCCCTTGAAGGTGCTGCAGCTCCCGACTGATCTTCAGTTCCTCCCGTTCCTCTTTAATGTGTGGGGGCTCTGGGTCGTTCTGGTCCAGACTGGAGCTCCACTCCTGCTGCTCAGGGGGAACCGATGTAACGTTACTGATCACCAGCTGCTGGAGCAGGTGTGGCGGTCCAGCTGCTGGGTAGATCTCATCTTTTGAACGAGACGCATCCTCCTCGTACTCTGCTATGCCGTTAGTTGTGTCAGACGCAGTTAGTGGCTGGTTCACCAACGCTCTCAGCTTTCGGACATTAGACATTTCCATACAGTGACAGGAACTTTTCCTCCCGAACGCTTTACTGACCAAGATTGTCCTTCGCACCTCCGTTAGCCGTAACGTTAGCTTCGCAGCTAGCGTTAACTGGTTCCAGAGGATTTCGTTCTTCTTCCTCGTGTCGGAGCTAAACGGAGCCTCTGCTTCAGTTTATATAACGTAATTTGTAATAGTATAGCCCATACATACATGCAGTATTCTGTTGGCCAGTTAAAGTTGTAAAGTAATGAAAGTGGGTAGCTAAGTAGCTACTAGCTAGGCGTCCGCTCGCCAGTGTGCCGTGAGCAGGAATTTCTGACTTCCGGTCAGGATTTTTCAGAATAAGAGCTGTCATCAAAAATCGATAAAATACGGTACACATATTGAAGTGATGTCACACACATTGAATAAATACCCATGGCAAACTACACTCTAAATCAATTATGTTAAATGCACTCTTGTTGATATTTGAAAAAACACATTTTACAGTCTAGGGCCACACAGAGTCCGAACAGTAAAATAAGCCCATTTTAAAATATTGTTCAAAAATTCAAATTTTAATGCGTTGGGGAAAATTCAGTGCAGTCATGTACATCAGTAGTCCCTCTATCATGCCTAGCTAGTGGAACCCAAATATGTGTAAAATTCACTCTTATTGATATTTCACATCATATCACTGCGTTTCAGGTCACTGCAGTTCACATCACTTCATATCACGTCACTGCATATGAATCATATCAGTCATATGCAGTGACGTGATATGCAGTGACGTGATATGCAGTGACGTGAAATGCAGTGACCTGAAACGCAGTGATATGAAGTGAAATATCAATAAGAGTGAATTTTACACATATTTGGGTTAGCCACTAGTTAGGCATGACAGAGTGACTACTGATGAACATGACTGCACTGAGTTTATCCCAACACATTAACATTTGAATTTTTGAACAATATTTCAAAATGGGCTCATTGTACCGTTTGGTGTGGCCATAGGCTGTAAAATGTGTTTTCAAATATCAACAAGAGTGAATTTTACACATATTTGGGTTAGCCACTAGTTAGGCATGATAGAGGGACTACTGATGTACATGACTGCACTGAATTTTATGTGATATTAGAGATAGAAACTAGAGATATTAGAGATAATAGAGTTGTACAATAGATATAGAGATATTAGAGATAGACAGTAGAGATATTAGAGATAAGAGTTGGACAATAGAGATATTAGAGATAGACAGTAGAGATATTAGAGATATTAGAGATAGACAGTAGAGATATTAGAGATAGACAGTAGAGATATTAGAGATAATAGAGATATTAGAGATAGACAGTAGAGATATTAGAGATATTAGAGATAGACAGTAGAGATATTAGAGATAGACAGTAGAGATATTAGAGATAGACAGTAGAGATATTAGAGATAATAGAGATATTAGAGATAGACAGTAGAGATATTAGAGATATTAGAGATAGACAGTAGAGATATTAGAGATAGACAGTAGAGATAATAGAGATATTAGAGATAGACAGTAGAGATATTAGAGATAGACAGTAGAGATATTAGAGATATTAGAGATAGACAGTAGAGATATTAGAGATAGACAGTAGAGATAGACAGTAGAGATATTAGAGATAGACAGTAGAGATATTAGAGATATTAGAGATAGACAGTAGAGACCTTAGAGATATTAGAGATAGACAGTAGAGATATTAGAGATATTAGAGATAGACAGTAGAGATATTAGAGATAATAGAGATATTAGAGATAGACAGTAGAGATATTAGAGATAATAGAGCATACCACATCAGTGCATTTCACATCACATCAGTGCATTTCACGTCACTGCAGTGATGTGAAATGCAGTGACGTGAAATGCACTGATGTGGATTATGGGCTTATATAGAAGAAAGGTAAAGACATCAAGACAAAACAATGACAGTTATGTGCTCTCTGAGATGGTAGTGCATCACTTTATTCTCTTTCTTTTTCTGGTGGACTGATGTGTGACACCGTTGAGCTCTGCTTGGTTATAGCACTTTGTAATAATGCTAATTAGGCAACATATTGTACCCACCAATACTTTGCCTCTCCTAAAATACCTTGTTGTTCCATAAGCATATTCTTTATAAACCTACAGTATGAACTGTACCCATACTCTTATCTTTCAAGCCTCATTGTGTGTGTGTGTCCAGTTGATCTGATCAGTATAGACCGGCGCAGTCCGGAGCAGGAGGCTGAGTGTTTGGAGCGGGCCAGGGTTCTGGCTGAGCAGTTTGTGGAAAAGGTCCGAGACACAGACGACTCCATGTGGAAACCAGCTGGAACCAGCACAGCACCGACACACACCAACAGGTAGCGCACTCTCTCTGTGTGTGTGTGTGTGTGTATGTCTGTGTGTGTGTCTGTCTGTGTGTGTGTCTGTGTGTGTCTGTGTCTCTGTGTGTGTGTGTGTTTTCAAGGCTCTTTTCTGCCATTTTCCCCTCTTCCCCTTCTATGATCCTCTCTTTACTTTCTCTCCTATGTTCTTTTTATCAATAATAATAATAATAATAACAATAATACATTCAACTTATATAGCGCTTTTCTAGATACTCAGTCACTTAATTGTCGCTCAATCTTTCCATTCTTCTGCAATTTCTACAGTACTTCTTATCTCTTGTATTTCTTCTTACGCTCTTCTCTCAACTATTCAACTGGATAAGCATGGCAGTAAAAAGGGGGGGTATTTTTCAGTTCTCTTACAAATTACATTATTAGTGCTATTATTGAATATATGAAACACATTACGTTTTTTCAAGGGACAATCATAACATTTCTAGTAAAATACTCTCCTCTTGACAGACCATTTTTTCCTTTCCTTTCTGTCTGTAAACAACGAATAGCCAAGAGTGCAAATTCTATGAAAAGCATTAAATTATTAATTTCTCCCCCCCCCCCCCTCTTTAGTGTTAATTACTTTTGGGAAACATTTGATCCTATTGCTTTCCTGCCTGTGACCTCTGACCTCTCCAGCCCTCAGCAGCCCAGCATAGAGGAGGGAGAAGAGGTCATCACTGTTTCCAACAGACTGACAGACAGACTGCCTGGCAGACTACACCAATTTACCATACTCATCAGGTATGAGCAACACACACACACACACACACACACACACGCACACATGCACTCACACACACATGCACAGACAGGCACTCACCTCCCCTCCCCTCCCTCCTCCTCCCACAGGCGTCACATGTATAATGACTTCAGAGACCTGGTCACGCTATTGGTCCACGGCTTCGAGGCCCTCCTCATGTCACTGCTGGTTGGTTGTCTGTACTACGGGGCGGGACAAGAGCGTCTTTCCATTCAGGACACAGTGGCCCTCCTCTACATGATCGGAGCTCTCACCCCATTCGCTGTGGTGCTGGACGTCATAGCTAAATGTGAGTGAGCGAGCGAGCGACGTCATAGCTAAATGTGAGTGAGTGAGTGAGCGAGCGAGTGGTGACACTAGAGATTGCAGACTGGGTAGTGTAGAGGTAGAGGTTCAATCCCCGGCAGCGGCACCTCCGGCTTGCTCAGACGCTCCTACAGACACAATTGGCCGTGTCTGCGGGTGGGAAGCCGGTGAGTCCTGGTCGCTGCACTAGCGCCTCCTCTGGTTGGTCAGGACACCCCTGAAAAAAAAGAGAAAGAGATTGCAGACTACACTGAAATGAGAGCACAGATGTACAGTACATTACAACGGGGCTCCTAATTTATAAATGGTCCAGTGTGCGCTCTGGCGCACGGAGTGGCTATTTACGTCTCAGTTCCTATTTACTGATAGTCAAGTCAAGACTCCCCAAAGTCAAAGTTAAGCCCCCAGTCAGTTATGTCAGTTATGCCGTTAGCCAAGTTCAAGTCTAAATTCAGTTTTGAGCCCATCCAAAGTGTCAGGACCTGAACATAATAATATACAGTACAGCAGAGAAGGCGTCACATTCTGTTCATACACATGATCTGATCATTTGTCTCAATGATGTTTGAGTTTTAGGGAAGCATTTGGCAAAGTCATTAACAATGCAATGTTGGTAAGGAATGGAAGAGCAAACCAACCAGAAGAGATTGAACAAAACCGTTTCACAAAGTCATGAGGCAAGTTTGTGAGAGAGACTTGGACACGGGCAGGCACAGATATTTTTGGAGAGAGACCTGTCACCTGGTAACCTATTTTTCATCTGACCAAACTCCAATTTCAGTTCAGCCTACAGCCATCAAGAGAAGTCCAACAAGATAAAGTCTGATGAAGGTCATGTCATTAGTCATAAAATGGATTAAATTGATTGACTCATGATTCAGAGTTCAAGACTTGAATAATTAACACTCCCATATAACAGTCGATGAGCAGCATGTACAGAAAGTGCTACAAAATATGGAAAGTGAATTGAATAATTTCCAAATTGTGAAAACCTTTGGAACTGTGCAGTTCATTGCTGATACAAAAATGGCTGCACTTTATTATTGATGTAGGTGTAATTTCACCATTTGTGATATACTTTATCTTCAGCGACTGAGTGGTATGGCTTGGTTGCTGCTGTAAGCACTCAAATTATTAAACTCCACTGAAAATCTCAAAACTAAGGTCTATAAAATGTTTGGAAAAATGTTCCTGATAACAGAGGATAATCGTACTCTACCTATGCACTACACTCCCATCGTCTGAAGACTTACTAACTTTTCCTTAACGGTGTTGTTCTCCTCAGGTCACACAGAGAGAGCCATGCTCTACCATGAGCTGCAGGACGGCATGTACTCTGTCACTTCCTACTTCTTCGCCAAGGTATATAGAGAGCCAAAGTGGAACGTCACTTCCTGCTTCAGCACTGTACCAGAAATTTTCATCCGCCATTTACTTTCCAATAGACATTTCGTAAAATGCTTATAAAATAGTTTTACTGGTTCAAACCAAACGGTACAGATATATTTAGAAACGGGAGACATCGCATAACATTTCACTTGGACCATGTTGTTTTTTTAAGTTTTGGTCCAAGTGAAATGTTCTATGGTCTCTCCCAATTCTAAATATAGCTGAACCGTTTGGTTTGAACCAGTAAAACTGTTTGTATAAACATTTTACGAAATGTCTATGGGAAAATAAATGGCGGATGAAAATCTCTGGTACGTTGCTGAAACAGGAAGTGACATTCACTTTGCCTTTTAATAACACACTGATCAAACGGGATCTCCAGCAGGGGGCAGTCTTGCTCCACGCTGGAGCAACACTTCAATTTACCACCCTAGTTCTAGTACAGTACCTACAGTAACCTGGTTTTGGAAGTCACAGGAACATGTGGATGTATGCGTCTGCATGCAAACAGACCCCCCAGATTCTATACTGTATAATACTATAAATGTGTGTCTGCATCTGGATTCATGTCTGTATATTTGAGTGTTGTCTCTCTACCTGCAGGTCCTCGGGGAGCTACCGGAGCACTGTGTGTTCACCTTGGTGTACGGCCTGCCCATCTACTGGCTGGCCGGGCTCAACGAGGCTCCCGACCGCTTCGTGCTCAACCTGGCGCTGGTGTGGCTGATGGTTTACTGCAGCCGCTCCATGGCTCTGTTTGTCGCCGCCTTGTTCCCCACACTGCAGACCTCCGCCTTCGCCGGCAACTCCCTGTTCACCATCTTCTACCTGACCGGGGGCTTCGTCATCAGCCTGGAGAACATGTGGTTGGGTGAGGGGACAGATAACACACACGGGGTCTTCCGCTCTTTCTCCTTTACCTCCTTTACCAGGGAATCTGTTAGGAGACTGAGAGGGATATGATAGTGAAAGACAGAAAGAGCATGAGCGAGAGACAGAGTTACACTTATGATTGGTACTTGACTTGATTGGTTAGTATGTGAATGTGTGTGTCTCCAGTGGCCTCGTGGTTGTCCCATGTCTCCTTCATGCGTTGGGGGTTCGAGGGCATGCTGCAAGTGCAGTTCAGAGGCAACATGTACCCCGTCTCCATCGAAAACCTGAACCTCACCATCTACATCGACGGTATATATGTAAGTTAAAACCAAACGCACCCGACACAGTCGGAGTTCAATCTAAACGGCTACAGTGTATCACACATGGGAGTTCATCAAACACAGTTCCATATTGCTGATCTTCTGAATAGTTTCATTCTAGACAAATCAACATTCACCTTCCTTCTCTACCTCTCTCTCCCTCCCTAGGTGGCGGAAGTCATGGGATTGAATGAGTACCCGTTATGGTCCTGCTATCTGGTCCTGCTGGCAGCGTGCCTGGTCTTCATGGGGCTCTACTACCTGTCCCTCAAATTTGTCAAGCAGAAGTCCGGTCAAGACTGGTGAACACAGTTTCAGCAATCAGACCAACCTCCGTCTGAGATCTTACATGGAACACAACATCAAAAGTCTGGGCAGGCTTTTCCTCAAGAAATATTATAATATTAATCATTTAGATTCTTGTTCGGCTGGTTCGACATCCACCCATGTTTTCCATTGTTGGTTACAGCGCTAACTTCTTTTTAGTGCTAAATATTCAAAAGTGGTGACCACTAGTGTTAGAAATCCCCACCACTGTTCAAATGTTATGCAAGAAACACTTGTCAGAGCAACCAGTTATACTGTATCAATCATGGCACCTGCCTCAATAGTGTGTATGAAATTCACTCTTGAAATCTCAACGGTCCCATCTTTGATTGGACTGGTGAAAACGACCTCACCATTATCCACCATGTGCCAGAAGGAAACATATATAAAAAGCGTGTACTCGCTGTGTGGAGAGAATCTGTGTCAATCAGCAGGACTTGTTGCAGTACTGCCGTTTGCCGCTGGATGGCAGCAGAGCACTGCAGGTAGATCACTTTGAAATGATTTCTCTCCCTCTCTTTGATGCATTGGCAAATGATTAGAGCACACTTTGGCAGATATCCATCTGCAGCTTTTGCTTGTTCCATTTTCAATCTTTTTTCTACAGCTTTATCTGTTTTGTATGTAAAGTTATGAAGCTTAACAATGTGTGTGCCAGTATAGGGAACACTGAGAAAAGCTGAGCAGATGTAGGGTAATACTTTCGAATAAGGTACACAAATAATGTAGTAGCTACTAGTAAACTAATCATTAACTGATAGTTCACCATTTTATTTTTATTTCAGAAATGGATTTAGTGGGTACCCAAAAATAACCTGTGAAAGTTTGAGGTAGTTTGGACCAGCGAAAGATGTATTACTGGTTATTAATGTTGTTATTACTATTATACTATTAAAATGTGAATGTTTTTGCTTCCTTGTGAAAAATGGCTTTTGTGGAGATACAAGGTTTGGGCCCGACAGCGACGGTATGTTTCTCTAGTGTCCACATTGAGATCTGACTGCGATCACATCAGGCAAGCTCCATAGCGTAGAGCAGCAGAAAAACAGCAGTGACTGTTGTATGTGGATTGAGAGGACGCATTGCATTTACACTTGTGTTCAATGTGGTCACAATGCGTCCCTGACCACCTCCGGAGGTGGTCTGGCCGATCAGATCGCAATCCGTCCTCAATGTGTCTTGGGGGCGTTTACACCTGTACTTTCAAGTGGTCAAGCTCTATGCGATTGCAATCTGGCAGAATTGGGGGGAATAGCATGATCCTCCCATGTGCTCCCACACGTCTGCTGACTGCCGGTTGAAACTCCTTGCCATCAGGTTAAAAGAAGCGGCTGGTAGCATGTGCTACTGGAACGGGACAGCAGGGCGAAAATTACATATACGGTACATACAGTATATAGAGGGTATGCATGTGACGTCAGAGGCAGAAGTCACTGCGTGGTCATGCCCACTGATGCAGTAATCAGCCTAAATGACACCTGCTGCTCCAAACAGGGAGGAACCTGCTGAATGTTTTGAGGGGGCGTGTTCCGGTGGGAAAGTGACATCCGTGCATACCCTCTATAGGGTTCTGCAGCACACGTGCACACCCTCTATAGGGTTCTGCAGCACACGTGCACACCCTCTATAGGGTTCTGCAGCACACGTGCACACCCTCTATAGGGTTCTGCAGCACACGTGCATACCCTCTATAGGGTTCTGCAGCACATGTGCACACCCTCTATAGGGTTCTGCAGCACACGTGCATACCCTCTATAGCAGAGATTGTCAAATGTTTTTCAGCCAAGGACCCCTTACAAGATAGAAAATATACCGGGGACCCCCTCATTCTGATTTGTGATTTTGGGCTAAGCTTAATTGTTTCCACGGTAACGTGCTTGACTTTTAAATTGATAGGTTTGTTAGATTATAATGTAATCCATGAACCATTTTAGATTTAAAGCATCAAATATTTTCGTGAACTATGAAGCTTTTGAAAAAAAAAAAAGTTTTCATTTTTATTTCCCTGAAAACTTTTTGCGGACCCTCTGGCAAAGTGCCACGGACCCCCATTTGAGAACCACTGCTCTATAGGGGTTCTGCGGCACACGTGCATGCCAGTCGAGCAGGCGAGAAGTGGGCGTGGCACGCTAGAAATGAGCCTGCGATATTTCCGACGGATGGCGGATCTGATGTTGTACTGCTCAACACATGAAGAGAGAAAAACTTAAATACACACTCTTGGTTCCTAACATGATTTATTAGCATAAATACTTCTGTACATTGTCAACATCATCATCATCATCATCATCACTGACATTATCAATGGCGCGGTGGACAGAGATGAACATCCAACAGTAATAACACAATATTCCACAACATTTCAGCTCAAACAACTTATAAAAAAGGAAAAAGAGAACAGGGAGAAGAGGGTGGGGTCTGGCTGGAGGGGAGAGGATGAAGCTAGTCTTGTGCTGTCGCCTGGGCTCTGGCAGCTCTCTCTTTCAGCTGGGTTGCATAAAACCTAAAGGACTCCTGAATAGAGAGAGAGAGAGACAAAGACGATTTAGAATCAAACATATTCCAACAAGCTGTAGACACTATTTGGTAGGGGTGTCACAATATATCGTCCCACGAAATTTTGCGATAGTAAAACGTCACGATATGTATCGTTGAGATGAAATCTCATATCGTGAAAAAAAAAAAAAAAAAAAATCTTCAAAAATAGACAAAGAAACGTCTTTGTTCGTTGAAGTTCAATGTGTGGAAAGTAGTTCAGTTGAACAAGTCTCTGAAGAGACACATGAGAAGTTATACAGGAGAGAAACCATTCAATTGAGTTTCTGGCAAAACTGTTTACTTGACAGGAAAAACTGAAGATGCATAAAAAATAGACTAAGAAAAGTCTTGTTGTTTGAGTTTGAAGAAAAACTGAAGATGCATAATGAGAATTTATACTGCTGAGAAACCTTTTAGTTCAAAGTAAATCTAAGTGACGGTGTAACTCATTCTATTTCAAGATAAGCCTTATCTCCAATCTCATGTTTTTTCTAGTTGTTATTGTAATAACAATTTCCCACAACAGCATGTTTTGTATTTGTGCATTTCAAATAAAATACTACTTTTCCAGTCATATATTGTCATTATTCAAGTTTAAAAAAATATTGTTAAAATCGTATCGTATCGTATCGTTATCGTGAACCCAGTATCGTGATACGTATCATATCGTGAACTGAGTGTATCGTGACACCCCTACTATTTGGGTAACTGCGCCATACTGTGTGTGCACACTGCACTGCGTGTGTGTGTGTGTGTGTGTGTGTGCGCACACTGCACTGCACGTGTGTGTGTGTGTAGTTTGTCTCGTTCCAAAAGTAAACAATAGCAGAGCTCTCCTGGGCATTTAAATAGTCTCCACTCCACCAATCAGGTTGTCTCGTTTCATCTTCAAATCCCCATTAATACACGAGTAAAGGATTTGTAGCCACTCCCCAAACACACTTTCTCTCTCTCTCCCTCTCTTGCTGCTAATTAATCAGCGTTTTGATCCAGACGTGTTGTGTGTGTGTGTGTGTGTGTGTGTGTGGGGGGGGGGGGGGGGGAGGGGGGGGGGGGGGGTGTGAGTGTGTGTGTATGTGTGTGTGGGGGGGGTGTGAGTGCTTGTTGCAGATTACACGGCTCCCTACATTGTATGTTCACTTATTAATGTAGTAATGATGTTGATAAATAGCCGTGTTCAGCAAACAAGCAGAAGAAAGGAAGAATAGCCAATGCTTATGCAGATGCTGATGGGGAATAAGAATGAGAGAGAGAGAGAGAGAGAGAGAGAGAGAGAGAGAGAGAGAGAGAGAGAGAGAGAGAGAGAGAGAGAGAGAGAGAGAGAGAGAGAGACTGGCAGAGGCTCAAATCACTCCGTAGCTCCTTCCTCCCCAAACACTTTGTTCTTGGAGCTACTGTACGAATGGAGGCTGCCGCCTGACATTGGTTTGTGGAAACTGTTAAATAGTGAAAAACTGATTGGGCTACATAGATTTTGGGTATATTCGCAAAGAGTCTTACTTATAGAAAATACGCTTTTTGGAACTAAGGGTCCTTACACATCAGGAGCATTTTTTTTCATATTTTCCAAACCTATATCAGTCAATGCAACCGTGCATACCAACGGCGAAGTTTCGCTGAGCGTTATTGCGGTGTTTATTTTTTCGAACCACGGTCGATTTTTCAGACACATCTGTGGCTGTGATTGACAGGTGGGTCAAAACTTGCATAACAATTTCGTGCCGTATATTTACATCGCTCTTGATGTGTAAGGACCTTAAAGCCGCAGAATTGTGTCAGACCTGCCTCTACCCAGCTGAGCTGGACCCCTGGGCTGCTGTGGGGACAGCTCAGCTGGGGAGCTGCAGACTGACTCTGGAAAGGGCTTCTTGCTGATGTCGTCGGTGATGTTTTAGGGTTGAGTTACATTGTAACTGTCGTGTGAATACACCTCTTACAGTGTTTTAGGGTTGAGTTACATTGTAACTGTGGTGTGAATACACCTCTTACAGCCTTGGACAATTGGAGTCACAAACAGTTTTCAGTACATTAAAGTCACGATGCAAACGAAGAGGCGGTAGTGGACAGCCAGTGTTTCAACATGTTTGAGGTGGACTGGCAGGAGAGAGAGGAGGAGAGATAGGACCTCCACCCACCCACCACCTCTCCTGTGAGAGGAGGAGAGAGGACCTCCACCCACCTCCACCCACCACCTCTCCTGTGCTTTTAAAACCAGCCAGCTACTTTACCTCCCTGACACTGTGAATAATGCAGCGCCTCCCCTCTCTCTCTCTCTCTCTCTCTCTCTCTCATCTATCTTTATAGTGAGCGGGGGGGGGGGGGGGGGGGGTTAGGAGGCGGGCTCACCTGCCTCGAGGGGACAGCGCATCAAAGTGGTGAGGCTGTGTGTGTGTGTGTGTCCCAACAGTCCTCTGCCAATAATAGAGCTACATCAACTTACAAAATGTGCAATGTACTGAAATGCTCAAAAAGACTGAAAGAGAGGCTATTGCAGACAGTGGGACACACACACACACACACACACACACACACACACACACACACACACACACACACACACACACACACACACACACACACACACACACACACACACAGACGAGGCTAGCTGTGGGCCAGTGTGTATAGAACTTTCTCTGAGCAGGCAGACTGCTCCTTCACATTACCATGGCACACTCAGGCTACACCACACACACCATGGCACACATTACGACACCAGCCGGACTACTGCCAGCACTGGTTAGGAGCTGGGTGTGTGTGTGTGATCTGTTCACAATCTGTTGTCCAATGTCTTGTGGTTGTATGAATATGGAAAGGAGTGTGTGTGTGTGTGTGTGTGTGTGTGTGTGTGTGTGTGTGTGTGTGTGTGTGTGTGTGTGTGTGTGTGTGTGTGTGTGAGACTCACAGGGGGCTCCAGGAAGGGCGCCGTCTCTCCTGCGTTGCGGTAGAGCCCAGCCAGCCGCTTGAGTGACAGGTCATCTACTGTCACGCCCTCCTTCTGCATCTGCTCATACAGGCCCTTAGCTGATGCAAAGTCCTTATTCAGATCTGAGAGACACACAGAGAGAGAAAGAGATCCTTTCATTTTCACAAAACATTAGCTCTATAAAGTTCTGTTGGTGGCGCATGATAGAAGAACAGCAGGTGAAAGAGCAGGTGTAGTTGTGTCCACTACTTTGTTTTCCTCCCGCAGACCAGAAGAAAGAAAATCTAGTCCACGATACATTGTCAGCTTTCAAATTAAAGGTTTGGATACATTGTCAGCTTTCAAATTAAAGGTTTGGATACATTGTCAGCTTTCAAATTAAAGGTTTGGATACATTGTCAGCTTTCAAATTAAAGGTTTGGGCCCGTTCTGGATTTTACTCCACTGAAGGAACCAAAAACCACCATAAATACAATATGCGATTTGCAGGAAATGTCTCATGAAACTTTGCATCAACCTATGTTGGTAATTTGTGTGGAATTTCTTCTTCATGATAAATAGTCAGCACTACTCCTAATAAGAAACAAGTTCAATTGATCTTTACCATTATGGCCGTAGCCATTTGTAGGGGCATGTTTTAAATGTTTGCAGTCATCATAAATGATATGGATGCATTAGCTGTATCCTGGTGCTATCGTTACTGCCGCCTAAGTATTGTTATATAGTAGTATTGTTATATAGTAGTATTGTTATATAGTAGTATTGTTATATAGTAGTATTGCTATATAGTAGTATCGTATGCAGAGTAGCAAGAGTGAGCATGCGTGTATAAAAGAGTGAGACAAAAGTGACGTGTGAGAATACAAAGAGTGAGTGAAAGAGAGCGAGAGAAAAGAAAAGCCCCAAACTATTTAAAAAAAAGAAAAAAGAACAAGAACAGAGAAAGAGAGGAGAAGAGAGGCGAACAGAGCGTTGCTAATTGTATCCCCTATGTGGTGCCTTGACCGGCCAGCTAGCTAATGCTAATTAAATAGTCATGTCTGCTCATCTCCGGTGTGGTGACAAGGCACGGAGGAGAGGACGGGGAGGTGATGTGAGGAGAGAGACGATGGAGAGCAGAGATGGGTCAAAGAGGAGAGGGGGAATGCAAAGTGGATGGGTAGAGGGAGAGGGGGAGAGGGAGAGGAGAGGGGGATGAGAAGAGGGGGAATGCAAAGCGGATGGGTAGAGGAAGGAGGGAAAGACAGCGAAGAAAAGATGCGAGGACAAGAAAAGTCGACAGGGTTGAAAAGGTGGAGAGTGGTGGGCCGTAGTCGCGATTAGCACGCTAGGCTAGCCAGGACAGCTAACTCATTAGGCGACATGTGTTCTGCTGCCCCCGAATGCTGCCTGCACACACACACACACACACACACTGACACACACGCACGGCGCAGGCCTGCGCGCACAGACACACACACACACACCTTGCCCTGATGTTTTGTTAATGCGTCCGCTAATGATGAGTTAGCCACAGGCCAGCGAGTCGACTGCCGCACCGCTCCCACTGCTCCACAAGAGACCGCCAGACTTTCTGTGTGTGTGTGTGTGTGCGTGCGTATGTCACTGTGTGTGTGTGTGTGTGTGTGTGTGTGTCTGTTGTGTGTGTGTGTGTGTGTGTGTGTGTGTGTGTGTGTGTGTGTGTGTGTGTGTGTGTGAGACACCGTACCGTGACACTTCATCAGGTATGGGTAGAGCACCTCCTTCTCGATGCAGTCTGGAATCAGGCTCAAAAGGGTGTTGATCTTGCCAGCTGCAGATTGGGCACACACACAGACACACACACCAAACACTTCCTGTATTTACATCGAGGTACAGTTCTATACCTTTGTGTTATAGGTAAAGCGATACCTTTGTGTATGTGTGCGTCCGTTTACTTTGCAAATAACTAGTAGGGATGGGACGATCTATATTGAAATCAATATATCACAATACAAAAATGTATCGTGGGGCAGAAAAATGAATCATGAGATGAGCTACATTTGATTCTGCTGTAGAGATCACATGAGACGGCTTCCTCCATCACAAGCTCTCCAACCAAATCACATTATTTTCACTTTGTAATGGCTTTTATCAATGGTTTTACATTCAAGCAAGCCAGCGCTAGAAAGATTTGTGGGCTCTGAAATCAAAATTCTGCACAGTCATGCTTTGTTGTCACTGAATTGTATTTATAGAATCGTTAACTTTGCATTTTGTCCCGTCATAACTGACAGACAAGACACTGTTAGTAGCTGTTAAATCACCTGTATTTGCACCCTCTATGGCCTTTAGCATGCAATTAAAAAGACAGAAGAATCCAATCGTGTTTTTTTACCTGTCCGGGAATCTGGGCCTTCCGAGCCACAAAGGACAGCAGCGCACCTTTCTGTCCGGCCACGGCGGTTACAGCGCTACGGCAGGGCAGGAGGGACAACAGACACCACAACATTATAATGAGGGCTAACTTTGATTTATTTTACGGGCTCTCCAAGACTCTCCAACCTCCCTGCTCTTTACACACATACAACACGCTTGCACTCCCGCACGCACGCACGCACACACGCACGCACACACACACACACACACACACACACACACACACACACACACACTGACGCACTAGTCAAAGGTTATTACTGACTTAATAAGGGTGCCAGACACACAGCTCATTTCTTGATGAATTAAACTGTACAGTGCTATTCACTTCCCAAAGCATCATTATCTACACTAGTCACATAAAGGGCCCAATCTAGTACTTAGTGCAAATCTAAACACGCACTAAGCCCCCCCCCCCCCTCACCCCCCCCGTACAGCTTGCAGACATTGACCAATTAGTGAGAAACAGGAAGTGAGAGAGATGAAGGTCAGCGAGCAGGAGAGAGAGTGGAAGAGAAGTAACAGTCACATGACATCTCCATTTATTTTCTCCATAGACATTTAGAAAAAATCCTTAACGAGTTTTAAGCTGGAACCAAGCCAACACGTGATCTACTGAATCGTGAGTGACCATAAAACATTTCAGTTGGAGCAAAAACAAAAATAAAGACGGGGGGGGGAATCGTAAATTCGATTTTTCCCCCGTCTATTTTTAGTTTTTGAGCCTAAAGAGGCAGAATGGCTTTCGTACAATCAGGCAATCAGACTAACACTGCCACTTGACTCAACGTTGCTTTTTTATCTTACGCCCGACCGACCACTCCAACAGTGAGGCAAGACCCAACAGGCGGCCATCTTCTCCCCTGCTCCTCCCCCCCCCCCCCCCCCAGATCTGCACATTTCTGTCACGTTGGTCATCTTTCGTCTGCGACAGCACAAAATCGCACATTGTGTCAAAGGCTTTAGACTGGCCACGATGCAGAGCTGGCAAGGAGCATATTATAGCATGAAAAACACGGAATGGTCGTTTGAGTTTAAATAGTGATGAAGATGAGAGCAGTAAGTAATGTATCTGTGTTCATTAGCATGCATGCTGCTACGCTAGTCAGACATCCCCGTTAAATGATTGAGAGGGATAACACTGTGGATGTCAGGGAGGCATGAGGAGTAGACATGATGGCAATCTCTTTCATATCTGTCTGTCTCTGACTGTCCTCCTCTCTCTCTCTCTCTCTCTCTCTCTCTCTCTCTGCTAATCTGCTCCAGGGAAGAACACACCGTCATTATGAAGAAGATTTGTTGAACTGCATGAATTGTTTGTTGAAGAATTGATTAAATTGACTTGGTGTGTAAAATAAAATGATAGCAACAAGGGAATACACTTGTTTTTATATTATATATTAGACCTGTATTTCAGTACCTATTTGTCAATTTGCAGTCTCTTTTGGGTACTAAATGATAAATTGTAATGTTTTTGCAATAGACCTTATTCGACACCAATAAAAACCCCACAGTTGTTGTTTGTATGCTGCCGTTATGCCTGCAATAAATAAACAAAAGAACGAGGTGAACAGACTTTGCTGTGAGGAGCTGTCAGAAAGTTTCACCTACTCAACTAACTATCCACACATCTCCTGTGCTGCTGACGTATCCTCCGTCTCGCTCCCTTCACGTCTGTGGACGGTAGAGATAGAAACAAACCACGGGGACTTTATTGCTGTTATTACTACAGCCGTGTGTAACGCAGGTCACCATCCGAACACAATTGGAACGATACAGGTAATGCTAACAGCGGCTAGCTTCCTATAAACGCTGCTCTCACATAGGCTGTCACTTGAGAGCTGCTGCGTTATGTCGACAATTATGGTGGCGGTGGGCGTGCCCGTACGTGAGTGACGTCAATCGAATAAGGTCTATAGCCTTTATTATTGATTTGGAGATGAATTTGAGATCACAAACCTTTGTCAGAGCTGACCTATTGGATTTCCTGTAATACATTTCTTACAACACATTCTGAGCCGTTCTCTTTGCAAAGAGACAAAACAGAGAGCGTAAACTTGGACCATCCGACACGCACGTCTGACGAGACACATACTACTAACGAGCAGAAAACATGGATTCCTTTAGCTCGTGTTGAAATAGTGATGAGGTGTCGCCGCTAAGAGCTGTAAGTCATATATCTGCGTTCATCAGGAGGCACGCTAGACAGACATGCGACTGAACGACAGAGTGAGAAACACACAGAAACAGAGTGAAACAATCTCTGCATGTCTCCTGGCCCCCTCCATCCATCACACCCATCTAAGCTTGTACATATTCATATCCCCGAGCTCCATGCACACTCATTGATCTGTAATTTATGAACCGCGGCTACATTAGCAAAGTAGCAGGAGGCCACTTTCAGACAGCCAGACAGTAGTAGTGGATTGAGGTGGATCGAGGGTAAAGTACTCCCTGGATTTATTTACAGAGAATGAGAAGATGTAAATGCGAGGCTGGATGAATAAGTGAACGGCCCTGCTCGCAGACCTTCTCCACTCAACGGGATTTGGCGATTGTACGAAAACATCAGGGATCTGAGATGGGACTAAAACCACCACAAGTGGACTCCCCTTCCCTCAAGATTTTTATGACTTTGATCTTGGCTGATTTAAAATGCCGCCGAGTCCCCTGACTCAAAATGGAGAAAGCACCCCGCCGCAAATTATGCTCAAGCAGATTTAAAGTTTGATTGAGAATAGAAGGCAGCCTAAACACAGACACACTTCACTCAGCCTTCCTCATGGTTCCTGAACACAGACACACTCAGCCGTCCTCATGGTGTGCTGGCTTTGTCCCCATTTGGTGCTCCTGCTCCTGCCTCCTCACTGCCACCTGACACTTCTTCACTTTTCTTAGACCACGTTAGCATGACCCTTCTCCCCACATTTACAACTACATGCTGTGTACTCACGGCTAACATGCACACGCTGTGTACTCACGGCTAACATGAACTTGGCATCCTCTACTTTGTCCATCTCCAGTAGCTGCAGGAAGAGATCTGTAGCCGGCCTGTAGCACGCAAACTGGTTGGCTAGCCGCTCTGCCATAGCACTCACTGCAACACACACACACACACACGCACACACACACGCACACACACACACACACAGACACACACAAGGTCAATATGGCTGTATCATTACATGTGTGCTTATTTTGTCGATGGTTGCACTGTACAGCACTATATTTGTTAATGGCTTTAGCATGATCTATGTTTGTATGTATGTTTCAACTTCGACTCATATTTTGAATTTACGTCTTATTTGTGTCTTTGTTGTGTGTGTGTCTCTCTTACATTTGTCAATGGCTTTCTCATTGTCATCTTCAAAAATCCTCCTGAAGACGTAGGAGATGCTGGGCGCTGTGCTGTCTGGACTGGTGTAGACCGCCTCCAAGATCTCTACTGCAGAGTCCAGCTCACCACTGAGGGAGGACGGGTGGGTGAGGAGGGGGGGGGGGGGGGGGGGGTGAGGAGGGGGGGGGGACGGGTGGGTGAGGAGGGGGGGGGAGGTGAAGGAGAAAGAGGTTAGCACTTCCTTACAGTAGATGTGGTGTGCACTGTGAGAAACTGGCAGGGTTAAAGGTCAGTGACCTTGTTGTCACAATCATTTGAGTTGTTTGACATGGAAAGGTCAAAGGTCGGCCATTATGCAAATTGTAATCTGGAATTGATCTACAAAACAAGGGCAACTTTGGCCCAGGTCCACGTGTAGCAACAACCAGGCGACCTCATGCAACTCAAGCCCATTCGAGGCATCTTTCAACAGCCCAAGTTTAACACTGATGACATCACTGATGACATCATCACCGTCATCCGTTCCTGACTGAATGCCTGACTCAGCCCAAAAAGCCTGGTCTTGAGCACGCGCTGCGCAGGCTGGGCACGTGGTAACAACAACAAATAGGTTTATCAAGATGACAATGGTTCAATTGTTCTTCCCCTGGGTACAGTGTACTGTAGGTATACACCAACCCTTCCACTCATACAACTGTTATTCTCTGTCATACTGTTCAATGTCTTTCTGCTGAGTTTGCCACAAGCAAAGAAAGCACCGCAAAACCTCAAACAACTCAACCTGGCAACCGGGCCGAGCTACTAACACTTCACACGCCCTCCTCTGCCCCCCTCACTGCCACCAGTCCTTATGAATATTTAAACAACAGTGTGTGTGTGTCCGTGTGTGTGTGTGTGTCCGCGCGCGCGTGTGTGTGTGTGTGTGTCCGCGCGTGTGTGTGTGTGTGTGTGTGTGTGTGTCTGAGGGTGGGGGGTCTGTGCTGCTGATTGTTGCGACGGGGGCCGTCTGAATAATTCACAGGGGGGCCCCTCTAAATGTGGCGTCTCCTGCGTTGGTTCCGCCCCGGCTCTTAACCAGTCAGCTCGACTCAGGCGCAGCGGGGACGCACGTGTCACAGCCGCTCAGCGCCCCGGCTCCTAGAGGTCAGGGTTCAAGCTGACAGGCCCGCGGCCGCGATGGCCAATCGGGCGTGAGATCGTCTCTCTTGCTTATTTTTCACTTCCCGCTGTCCCTCCGAGGTGGCGCGGGGGGGCCGCCGCCCGGGCTGGCGGACGACACTAATGTGGCGAGTAGCGCCATGAAAGTTTGATGCAGCGAATCAGAGATGTGCTTTTCTGTTGTGTTCGCTCTCGTTTGGAGAAGCGAGTCGGAGCGGAGGACAGGGCGGGTGTGTGTGTGTGTGTGTGTGTGTGTGTGTGTGTGCTTTTATGACACTAAAGAGAAGTCATGAATAATCCCATTAAGCTTGTGCTTCCTATTTGTACGTGACAGCGCCCCCTCTCTGTGAGCTTTTTGTTTAAGAGTGTGTCATCTTGGGTCTTGCTCACACGCTTGTGGTTGGTTATGCATTAAACCTTCTACCTAATGAAATACTCCACATCATAGAAATAGGTGAAGACTTAAAATGGACTTTGTAAATCATGACGTAATGATCTAGTTGATGAAGAAGTCAAACTAGTCTTTGAGAT
>NC_139647.1:15407645-15410145 GCF_964638095.1 Poromitra crassiceps
ACACACACACACGCACACACACACACACACACACACACTTAACAGTGCAAACCATATCTGAGAGAAAATGCAGCAAGTATGAATGAATCTTCAGGTTTGACTGTTCCTGAATGAACTCCATCCTGTTCTATCCTTCAGAACATCCAATCCTTCTGGTCCTTCTCAAATGACAGGGCTGTATGTTTTACCTCAGGCACTTCGAAGGGCACCTCCTGTCCATTATTCTTCAGGATGTCTGCCAGCATGCGCAGGGTCCTCTCTCTGGGAATGACGTTCTCCTCCTGCATCTTAGTCCACACGGCTTCTGCCTTCTGCCAGTTGTTGGTCTCCTCTGAAGACACACGACACAAGACACAAGACACACTCCAATGAGACAAGTTAAATAAGCATCATACTATGGAACAAACTATGAGGCATCAATACACGTGTCCGGGAGAAAGAATAGTGTGTATTTCCAGTTGTCTATATAGATATAGATATAATAGATATATATATTGCATCATGTAGGCCAGAGTTATTTCTGACAATGCGCTCCATGTTGAGAGGTCAAACAAAGCACTGAACTGGTCAACTGACTGACCCTCAACGATGCTGTCATTTAGGAAACACACACTAACTAGTGGTGTGTGTGTGTGTGTGTGTGTGTGTGTGTGTGTGTGTGTGTGCGCTGTGTAAGCAGGGGGGAGGGGCTGTAATAGGTTGACAATCAGCTTTAACACTCCAATCACAACTCTTATCTGATTTACTCTTCACTACTGCAATCACACCATGTCTTCTGTTTACTTCTGACTGGCTGCATTCTCTGTCTGTCTGTCTATCTGTCTGTCTGTCTGTCACTCTCACACACACACACACACACACACACACCCAGAGGTGGGAGGTCATAGCGGGAGAGGAGGTTGTGGTTAAGTGGGGGGTGGGGGGGGCGTGTGCCAGTGACCATGTGACTTGACGCAGCGGATGTGAGCAGCGCGACTATAAAGGTACATGATGGAGAGAGAACAGGAGAGAGTGAACACTGTGACCCAGCATGTGCGCTACGCTACATGCTCTCCTCTGAGCTAACTTCTACTCATTGAAATCCTAGTGAAATCACACCATTGACTCATTTTGCTGGAGACTTACTGCAGAGACGGAGGATATAGCTGTACATCTCATCTCTGTCACACTCGAACAGCTTGGCCGTCACGTCCACCATCTGCTCCAACGCCTCCACCTACACACAAACACCCATTTACAACTGCTCCTTCCTCCCTGTGTGTGTGTGTGTGTGTGTGTGTGTGTGTGTGTGTGTGTGTGTGTGTGTCAGGGCTGCCACTAGGGGTGGGGGAAAAAATCGATTCACCTAAGTATCGCGATTTTTAATGTCACGATTTTTTGGATCGATCTTTTATTCCAGAATCGATAATCGCAAATTAAAAAAAAAAAAAAAAAAAAAAAAAATTGGGTGCTTGCAGTCAGGCCACTCACTGAACAGCAGGCCAGGCGCCGCCTACTGGTTTACTAGTGGTTTTATTACTTTATTAGTTAGTCTGAAGTAATAATTACACTTCAGGGTTAAAGTGGGTGCATCTCATTGTAAAATTGGACGGCCCAAATCTGGCTTCAAACGGCCCAAATTTCACGCGCGTTGGCCCATATCGGCCTGGCCTGCTTGGTATCTATTGCCCGGCCTGAATTATGATCCCAGTCCGCCCCTGTTTTTAACTATATCGCCCAGCAATACTCATGATATATAATATACAGTCTCTAGTGTATGATTCAACTTTTCCCATGTTCTAATCTAGTGTAAAAAAGCAAACAAACTGAAAAAATAAAAGAAAAAAATAAACAAAAATCGCAATAAATCGTAATATCGAATCGCAATAATCGTAGAATCGCAATACTTAAGAATCGCAATATAAATCGAATCGGCACCCAAGAATCGTGATAGTATCGAATCGGGAGATAAGTGAATCGCCACAGCCCTAGCTGCCACTAACCATTATTTTCATAATCGATTAATCTGTCGATTATTTTCTCGATTAATCGATGAGTTGTTTGGTCTATAAAATGTCAGAAAATGGTAGCAAATGACGATCAGGGTTTCCCAAAGCCCAAGATGACGCCCTCAAATGTCTTGTTTTGTCCACAACTCAAAGATAATATCAGTTTACTGTCATACAGGAGTAAAGAAACCAGAAAATATTCACATTTAAGAAACTGGAATCAGAGAATTTAGACCTTTTCTCTTAAAATAGTACTCAAAACGATTAATCGATTATCAAAATAGTTGTCGATTAATTTTCTGTCGATCGACTAATCGATGAATGGTGGCAGCTCTAGTGTGTGTGTGTGTGTGTGTATGTGTGTGTGTGTGTGTGTGTGTGTGTGTGTGTATGTGTGTGTGTGTGTGTGTGTGTGTGTGTGCGCGCGTGTGTGTGTGTGCACGCGTGTTACCTGGCTTCCAGAGATGCACTTCTCTGCGTACCACTGCAGGCGTCCAGGCCTCGCCCTCAGC
>NC_139647.1:15415145-15465145 GCF_964638095.1 Poromitra crassiceps
TGCCGACTGTCTCTATGGATCAAGACTGATGCTGCACGTCATCCCTCTCCCACTGTGGAAGATGGAATCATCATGTTTAAAACATACATTACGAGTTACATGATTTGATTCCATTTGATCTGCCTACCTCTCCACCAGCACATGACTTCTGCATGGCCCCGCCCCTTCTGCACCACGGCCCCGCCCTCAAGAGTCCGGATTGGTTCTGCCATGCCGTTTTTTCTTTCTTTCTCTCTCTCTCAAATTGTTTCCAAACTTTCCACCCAGTTTGAAGAAGGAAAGCTGGGAGAAAGTTCTCAGGCTGCAGATAAGAGACTGAGAACTGAGCCTATTGGTTTAGATGCTGGCCTCTGTCGACCAATCGCCATCAATGTCCTTTTTACTTTTGGAGGGTGCAGCGAGTGACCCGAGAGGGGAGGGGGCGGGGTTAGAGAAGAGGGTTGGAGGGCAGGTGGGATGAGAGAGCGGGTGGATGTTGAGGATGGGGAGGCGAGGAGGTGGAGAGGCACTCGACAGTGAGGATTCAACCTCGACGCACTCCAGAGCCACGACCTGCTCGACACGCCGCTGTTGAACATGTGATCAGTGGGCGTGCTTCAGCGTGACCCGGGCCTGACCTCTTCTCTCTCTCTGCCTGGTCCTCTTACGCACTCTTGGAAGAGTAGCCGCTTGAGATGCATATGGCCGCTTAATGCAAACGCTGCACGGGGCACTTCAGTTGACCTTTGACCTTTCCCCACATGCACACTCTAGCCCACACGTACAGATGACAGAGGTTCCTCCACACAGTGGGACCTCTTATCTCAACCTCTTACAGTAGATCATATCTCTTCTCCTCTGCTTGCTGTGTTTTGAAATTTACAAAAATGTTCTGATCATACGTTACCATTTTTGGTCCACTGGCCAGCTAGAGGGCTAGCGTAGCGGACCATGCGACATGTTTTATCTGGCTCTAGATTTGCTTTTAACTCGCTTTATTTTTCTTTTGCTTTCATATTTCTTTTTCTCTTATTCTTATGTGAGACATGTTGATTTGTGTGTATTCTATTTCATTGTTTGTCTGTCATGTCATGATATATAGATAGATAGATGATAGATAGATAACCTTTCTGCAGCAGTTCCGTGTCTCCTTTTTCCACCATGCTGACGATGATGTCGTGGATGCGAGGCAGGCACCTGTAGTGCTTCTGACAGTCAATGGCTGCATCTAGAGCTCCAGACAGGTCCTCACTACACACACACACACACACACACACACACACACACACACAGGAAGAAAAGAAGAGAGAGCGAGTTAGGTGACAGGTTCGTCCAATCAGGCGGGACTGCGTCGATAGAGAACAGAGGATGTGTCACAGGGTGTTGTCCCTCCTGCCTGTCCCTCCTCTCTGCCTCTGTCTGTCCCTCCTGTCTGTCCCTCCTCTCAGCCTCCGTCTGTCCCTCCTGCATGTCCCTCCTGCCTGTCCCTCCTCTCCACCTCTGCCTGTCCCTCCTCTCCACCTCTGTCTGTCCCTCCTGTCTGTCCTTCCTGCCTGTCCCTCCTCTCAGCCTCTGCCTGTCCCTCTCGAGCTAACAGACAAACAAAAAAAGGCCAGTTGGGAGGATGAGTGTTTCTGATGGAGTGATAAAGAGAGGGAGAGAGAGGAAACGAGAGAGAGAGAGAGAGAGGGGGACCACTTCAATCCCCTCTATTGTGACAGCACTGCCATCAATCTGCTGATTGGGTAATTACCATGTCAATCACACAGAGGTCAAAGCAGATAGGGCAGCCATGGGGAAGGAAGGGGGGCAGAGTGAGAGTGAGAAAGAGACAGACAGGAAGAGAGCGAGAGATGGAGAGAGAGAGAGAGAGAGAGAGAGAGCGAGCGAGCGGGTATCATTTCTCAAGTGTTTTCTCCTCACATCAATTAAGACAGAAATATGCCCAAAAAGACCAACAAGCCAGAGGGGGGCAAGAAAACGGAAGAGAGTGTGGGAGGGAGGAGAGGGAGGAGGGAGGAGAGGGAGGGAGGAGAGAAATGGAGGGAGGAGAGAGATGGAGGAGAGGGAGGGAGGGAGGAGAGGGAGGGAGGAGAGAGATGGAGGGAGGAGGGAGGAGAGAGATGGAGGAGAGGGAGGGAGGGAGGAGGGAGGAGAGGGAGGGAGGGAGGAGAGGGAGGGAGGGAGGAGGGAGGAGAGAGATGGAGGAGAGGGAGGGAGGGAGGAGGGAGGAGAGGGAGGGAGGGAGGAGGGGGGAGGAGGGAGATGGAGGAGAGGGAGGGAGGAGAGGGAGGAGGGAGGAGAGGGAGGGAGGAGAGGGAGGGAGGAGAGAGAGGGAGGAGGGAGGAGAGGGAGGGAGGAGAGAGAGGGAGGAGAGGGAGGAGGGAGGAGAGGGAGGGAGGAGAGGGAGGGAGGAGAGAGAGGGAGGAGAGGGAGGGAGGAGAGAGATGGAGGAGAGATGGAGGAGAGGGAGGAGTGATTAGGGGTGGAAGGTAAAGAGGTGTGCTAATTGAAATGAAGAGGGACAACATTATTCAGCAGCACCAGTCAAGAGGCTGTTCAACTGCACAACACAGAGAGGGAGAGAGAGAGACACACACACACACACACACACACACACACAGAGAGAGAGACAGAGAGAGAGACAGAGAGAGTTGTTAGAGAAGTTGAGACAGAATGTCACTTCCTACTGCACTGTGACAAATCTAAGGATGTGAGAGGGGGAGGGGCTCTGTAATGAGCGTAATGTGGCTGATATATGCACACTTTACTGTAAGTGTTGTTGTGGTGAACGCAACTGACTAGACTGGAGCCCCTCCCCGCCACACACTGTAGGAGGAGCCAGGCAGAGCTACACTCACTCCTCCACCCTCTTCATCTCTCTATCATTCAGCCTCTCTTATCTGTCCACCTCATCCATTCATCCACCCACCTCCACCACGTGACCACGCCTCCTTCTCCTAACAACCTCCACCACGTGACCACGCCTCCTTCTCCTAACAACCTCCACCACGTGACCACGCCTCCTTCTCCTAACAACCTCCACCACGTGACCACGCCTCCTTCTCCTAACAACCTCCACCACGTGACCACGCCTCCTTCTCCTAACAACCTCCACCACGTGACCACGCCTCCTTCTCCTAACAACCTCCACCACGTGACCACGCCTCCTTCTCCTAACAACCTCCACCACGTGACCACGCCTCTTTCTCCTAACAACCTCCACCACGTGACCACGCCTCCTTCTCCTAACAACCTCCACCACGTGACCACGCCTCTTTCTCCTAACAACCTCCACCACGTGACCACGCCTCCTTCTCCTAACAACCTCCACCATGTGACCACGCCTCCTTCTCCCAACAACCACCACCACGTGACCACGCCTCCTTCTCCACCACGTGACCACGCCTCCTTCTCCTAACAACCTCCACCACGTGACCACGCCTCCTTCTCCTAACGACCTCCACCACGTGACCACGCCTCCTTCTCCTAACGACCTCCACCACGTGACCACGCCTCCTTCTCCTAACAACCTCCACCACGTGACCACGCCTCCTTCTCCTAACGACCTCCACCACGTGACCACGCCTCCTTCTCCTAACGACCTCCACCACGTGACCACGCCTCCTTCTCCTAACAACCTCCACCACGTGACCACGCCTCCTTCTCCTAACAACCTCCACCACGTGACCACGCCTCCTTCTCCTAACGAGACATCTTTCAAAAAGATTAATAATATCCCCATCACTCTTGGCTAAAATAGAGCCCCTCTCTCCTCCCCTCTCTAGTTTCCGCCCCCGCCGATCTAACCACACAAAAAAGAAACGTGCTAAAGATGTGGAAAGATGGATAATTTCCCCTAGGTACAATTTAACTGTCACTTTGCGTTGCCATTGACTGTCTGCAGTGCACAGCCTCGTTAATGTCCCCAACTTTGCATGTCAGCCACTTTCCAGCCAATTAAGCCCTGAAAAAATAACGAGCACCGAGACAAGCTCATCTCACTCCTCCTCTTTCTCTCCCTCCTCTCCTCTGTCCCCCTCCTTCTCTCCCTCCACTCCTCTTTCTCTCCCTCCTCTCCTCTCACTCCCTCTCTTTCTCTCCCTCCTCTCACTCCCCCTCCTCTCCTCTCTGTCTCTCCCTCCTCTCCTCTGTCCCTCTCTTTCTCTCCCTCCTCCTCTTTCTCTCCCTCCTCTCCTCTCTTCCTCTCCCTCCTCTCCTCTGTGCCCCTCTTTCTCTCCCTCCTCTCCTCTTTCTCTCCCTCCTCTCCTCTAACTCCCCCTCTTTCTCTCCCTCCTCTCCTCTTTCTCTCCCTCCTCTCCTCTATGTGCCCCTCTTTCTCTCCCTCCTCTCCTCTTTCTCTCCCTCCTCTCCTCTCTGTCCCTCTTTCGCTCCCTCCTCTCCTCTCTTTCTCTCCCTCCTCTCCTCTCACTCCCTCTCTTTCTCTCCCTCCTCTCCTCTCTTTCTCTCCTCCTCTCCTCTCACTCCCACTCTTTCTCTCCCTCCTCTCCTCTCACTCCCCCTCTCTTTCTCTCCCTCCTCTCCCTCCTCCTCTCCTCTCACTCCCTCTCTTTCTCTCCCTCCTCTCCTCTCTCCTCACTCCCCCTCTCTCTCTCTCCCTCCTCTCCTCTCTGTCCCTCTTTCTCTCTCTCCCTCCTCTCCTCTCACTCCCCCTCTCTTTCTCTCCCTCCTCTCCTCTCCTCTCTGTCCCCCTCCTTTGCTCGGTGCACATCAGCAGGCCTGTTATCATATCAAGCCCCTGTCCTCGCACAGGGGGAGGCCAAGGTGTCTCTAATATATCTATATCTATATATATATACGTATCATGACACAGGTAGCCTGCTGTTTCAAGTGCTGAAGAACGGCACTTACAAATATTCATGCAGGTGAATGCGTGCGTGATGGACACACCTGACACCCTGATGAGTGTGTGTACGCGCCGTGCAATATACCACAATACATGTGGAAGTAGAGAAATGAAGTAGAAGTAGAATCACATATAGAATAGAACAAAATACCACAATATAGAAAAACGACCCCAAGATAAATATTTGCAACACTCAACATATAATACCAAATCTGGTGGGAGCTTGGGAAAAAAACATTCTCCTAGAATTGGTCGGGCCCAGCAGCACCGCAACGGCCGGCCCGGCCCGACAGACTCAAGCACACAACCAGTTGAATTCAGCAAGGAGCTTTGTGAAGTTGCAGGAGTAAATCATTTGGTCCATAAATCCATGACTCTCTGTATTGCAGGTAGATAGAGAACAGTGGAACTATGATAACCAATCAAAAGAGTCATTCTTCTACATGATCTAATTGTGTTCACTTGTCAATTAAATAATGTTTAATAATTTGGGAATTTGCTGGGGACAACCTGGCACCCCCTCGAGGACCCCCTGGTGGTCCCCGCCTCCCCGGACCCCACGCTGAGAACCACCGGTCTATCTTTTCTTCTTTCCATCTCCCCATCCTCTCACTCCTGTCTTCCACCTCTTGCCCTACTCCATGTTCTCTTCTGCCCAATTCTTTTACCTATGGCTTCTCTTTCCATCTCCTCTTCTCAGCAGTGAAACACCTAGTCGTCTCTTCACCTCTCCTGGTCCTCCTTCTCCTCTCACTCTGGGCCCCACTTCAACTCATTGTCCACACAGTAGAAGATGGTAGAAATGAGTGGGAGTGAACCATCTCAACACACTCCTCTCTTGTGTCAGGTCTCCTCCCCTCCTGTCTATCTCCACCGTCTCTCTCTCCGTCTTATCTCACATCTCCTGCCAGCTCCACATTCTGTTGGACTCATTAGCATTTTCCGTCGCTAATCACCCCCTATAGGGGTACGGCGGAGGGGCGAGCTAGCTGCCTGGCTAGCGTAGCGGGTTAGCGTGCACAACGCTGTGCGGACGGGGAGGGAGGCTAACGGCGAGGCGCGTATGACGGGCTGTCAAGAGCTAATCTGCTGGAGAAGTGTTCATTAAGTCATTAGCGCTGACGCGGCGATGAGACGGCCGCGGGCGGGAGTGATGTACGCTTTGTCCTCTTTTATCCCTATGCACCCACCCCTCCTCCTCCCTACTGTCTGTCTGTCTGTCACTCCTCCTCCTCCCTACTGTCTGTCTGTCCCTCCTCCTCCCTACTGTCTGTCTGTCTGTCCCTCCTCCTCCCTACTGTCTGTCTGTCGCTCCTCCTCCTCCCTACTGTCTGTCTGTCCCTCCTCCTCCCTACTGTCTGTCTGTCCCTCCTCCTCCCTACTGTCTGTCTGTCTGTCCCTCCTCCTCCCTACTGTCTGTCTGTCCCTCCTCCTCCCTACTGTCTGTCTGTCCCTCCTCCTCCCTACTGTCTGTCTGTCGCTCCTCCTCCCTACTGTCTGTCTGTCCCTCCTCCTCCTCCCTACTGTCTGTCTGTCCCTCCTCCTCCCTACTGTCTGTCTGTCTGTCCCTCCTCCTCCCTACTGTCTGTCTGTCCCTCCTCCTCCCTACTGTCTGTCTGTCTGTCCCTCCTCCTCCCTACTGTCTGTCTGTCGCTCCTTCTCCTCCCTACTGTCTGTCTGTCCCTCCTCCTCCCTACTGTCTGTCTGTCCCTCCTCCTCCCTACTGTCTGTCTGTCTGTCCCTCCTCCTCCCTACTGTCTGTCTGTCCCTCCTCCTCCCTACTGTCTGTCTGTCCCTCCTCCTCCCTACTGTCTGTCTGTCTGTCCCTCCTCCTCCCTACTGTCTGTCTGTCTGTCCCTCCTCCTCCTCCCTACTGTCTGTCTGTCGCTCCTCCTCCTCCCTACTGTCTGTCTGTCGCTCCTCCTCCTCCCTACTGTCTGTCTGTCTGTCGCTCCTCCTCCCTACTGTCTGTCTGTCGCTCCTCCTCCTCCCTACCGTCTGTCTGTCCATCCTTCCTCCTCCCTACTTAAAAAAAAAAAAAAATAGTGTAGCCCATAAATGAGTGTAATGCGACTGCAGTTGGTGGCGATAATCACCTCTAAGCTGGTATGCTGCCAACCAGCACTAACACTGAATAAAAATAAGCAGAACCATTTAACTGTAACAACACAGTTTTTATTTCTCATAACTATTCAGCTTAACTTTTCTTCAAACATCAACATAATAAACAAAATAAGACTTTTGCCTACGAGTGCAACTTGAGAAGAGGCTAATACGAAAAATCCCTAACCCTAAAAAAAAATAAAAAAAAATAAGTAGTTTTTTTCGGTTTGCACGTGATCAAACCAGTTTGGGCTCGTACACCGAACCGAACTGGTAAAACCGGGAATCGACCCATGCCTAATCAGCATCAGAGAATAAAAGTCATCGAATTGAAGATGTAAAAATATAAAAACATAGCAGCATAACAGAATGTAGCAGCATAGACATAGGTAAGTACTGTGTGTGTGTGTGTGTGCGTGTGTGTGTGTGTGTGTGTGTGTGTGTGTGTGTGTGTGTGTGTGTGTTGGCTGCTGTTGATGACCCAGGGGTAAATTAGCCTGCTAATCTCACAGAGGCAGTGATTAACGAGTGAACCTGCAAACTCTGTTTGTGCCAGAGACCTGACTTACAGCAAAACACACAGTGGCAGGGGAGCCGGTGTGTGTGTGTGTGTGTGTGTGAGTGTGTGTGTGTATGAGTGTGTGTGTGTGCGCATGCCTGTGTGAGTGTGTGTGTGTATGAGTGTGTGTACACAAGCTTCATGTGCAAAGGTGTGGACTTGGCCTAGCTCTCCCACAGCATGTACAGTAGAGGTAAACAGTGTGTGTGTGTGTGTGTGTGTGTGTGTGTGTGTGTGTGTGTGTGTGTGTGCGCGCGTGCGTGTGAGTATGTGCACTCCATGGCTGTGGTAAATCCAGCAATTAGTGCTCTGTACATAATTAACATGCTAATGAGTTGATCTACTTAAAAGCTGTTCTGACAAATCGAGCGCGGACACACATACTCACACGCACACTGAATAGAGATGGAGGGGAGGGGGCGGGGCTACACCAGTGACCCCGGGCCGGTGTTTGATGAAGCTCATTTGCATATTGGCATTATAGGGAGGAGGCATCAATGGCCATTTCTAAACACACACACTCTCTCTCTCTCTCTCACACACACACACACACACACACACACACACCACCTTGGACTCAGAGTATGGGAGTAGATGTTTGGAGAGCTCGGGGCTGTGGGCATGGGAGGGGCTGCAGCTGGCAAACCCTCAAACAAACAAACAGAGACACACACACACACACCAATTTTCACATCCTCTCTCTGTCTGAATCGCTCACCCAGAATGTAACCCCAGCTATGATCATGGGGGAGGGGGGGGGGGAGTAACTCAATGAGACACACACACACACATACACAAACACAAACACACACACATTATACACACACACATTATACACACACACATTATACACACACACACACGGCAACTGAATTTGGCAAATAAAGCAACAAATGTGAAAACAAAGTGTTGGTTGGCTCAGCTCATCTTCAGCCATGCTCACCATGTATGAATGCCTTCATATTGTATTTGTGTGCGTCTTTTTGGCGAAAAGCAAGTGTGTGTGTGTGTGTTTGTGTGTGTGTGTGCGCACATTATGTTCACAGACAGGCATCGGTCTTTCTGCCAGTGTGTGTTGTGTGTGTATAATCTGTGTGTGCACCGTTTGTGTGTCAGTATTTTTGTGTTCTAACGCACACCATGTATCTCTCTGTGTGTACCTGTTCAGGTAGGTAACATCAGGTATCTCTCTGTGTGTACCTGTTCAGGTAGGTAACATCATGTATCTCTCTGTGTGTACCTGTTCAGGTAGGTAACGCACACCATGTATCTGTCTGTACCTGTTCAGGTAGGTAACATCATGTATCTCTCTGTGTGTACCTGTTCACATAGGTAACGCACACCATGTATCTGTCTGTACCTGTTCAGGTAGGTAACGCACACCACGTATCTCTCTGTGTGTACCTGTTCAGGTAGGTAACATCATGTATCTGTCTGTCTGTACCTGTTCAGGTAGGTAACATCATGTATCTGTCTGTCTGTACCTGTTCAGGTAGGTAACATCAGGTATCTCTCTGTGTGTACCTGTTCAGGTAGGTAACATCATGTATCTGTCTGTCTGTACCTGTTCAGGTAGGTAACATCATGTATCTCTCTGTGTGTACCTGTTCAGGTAGGTAACATCATGTATCTCTCTGTGTGTACCTGTTCAGGTAGGTAACGCACACCATGTATCTCTCTGTATCTGTTCAGGTAGGTAACATTATGTATCTCTCTGTGTGTACCTGTTCAGGTAGGTAACGCACACCATGTATATGTCTGTCTGTACCTGTTCAGGTAGGCGGTGATCAGCGGGGAGCAGAGATTGGTGGTGGGCTTGGCCAATCCCAGGGTGAAGATGGTGTCCTGGAGCCGGCGGACGGCGTCATGGCCGCCCGTGGCCGCGGCACCGGTCAGCATGTGGAAGAGCATGGTGACGTGAACGTCGTTCACCACCACCTCTTTCTCTTTCATCTCCTTCAGCAGGTCCACCGCCTCTGTGACAGAGGAGAGCAGAGGAGCATGGGTTATGGACATGTTAGCTTCACACCTCTGTGACAGAGGAGAGCAGAGGAGCGTGGGTTATGGACATGTTAGCTTCACACCTCTGTGACAGAGGAGAGCAGAGGAGCATGGGTTATGGACATGTTAGCTTCACACCTCTGTGACAGAGGAGAGCAGAGGAGCATGGGTTATGGACATGTTAGCTTCACACCTCTGTGACAGAGGAGAGCAGAGGAGCGTGGGTTATGGACATGTTAGCTTCACATGTGTTACTGCCATCTTCTGCTGCTCCAGCTCTCATCATGTACTGATGCTTCTGTGAGGGACGCAGGGACTAAGTCTTAGACGTGTGGCAAAGTGTGCTGGTCCTGAAGTCCACTGCCTCTCAATAGAAGGATGAAGAGATGAGCGATAGTGAGGGAGAGGAAGTCAGATGGAGAGGCAGGAAAAGCAACAGAATGAGAGAGAGCGCAAGAGAGAGAGAGAGAGTGAGAGAGAGAGTGAGAGAGCAGAAGAGAGTGTGTGAGAGAGAGAGAGTGAGAGATAGAGTGAGAGAGAGAGAGAGAGAGTGAGAGAGCACAAGAGAGAGTGAGAGCGCAAGAGAGAGTGAGACAGTGAGTGTGTGTGAGAGAGAGAGAGTGAGAGAGCACAAGAGAGACAGAGTGAGAGAGTGTGAGAGAGAGAGTGAGAGAGTGTGAGAGTGAGAGAGCATAAGAGAGTGAGAGAGTGTGAGAGAGTGTGAGAGCATAAGATAGTGAGAGAGTGTGAGAGAGAGTGTAAGAGAGAGTGAGAGAGCATAAGATAGTGAGAGAGAGAGTGAGAGAGCATGAGAGAGAGAGCATAAGAGAGAGTGTGAGAGAGAGAGTGTGAGAGAGTGAGAGAGCATAAGAGAGTGAGAGAGAGTGAGAAAGAGTGAGTGAGAGAGAGTGAAAGAGAGTGAAAGAGAGATAGTGAGAGAGAGAGTGAAAGAGTGAGAGAGAGTGAAAGAGTGAAAGAGAGAGAGAGAGTGAAATAGAGAGAGAGAGAGAGTGAAAGAGAGAGAGAGTGAGAGAGAGAGAGTGAAAGAGAGAGTGAGAGAGAGAGAGAGAGTGAAAGAGAGAGAGAGAGAGAGTGAAAGAGAGAGAGAGAGAGAGTGAAAGAGAGAGAGAGAGAGTGAAAGAGAGAGAGAGAGAGGTGGGCAGATCTTGGCTGGGAGAGAGCAGGCAGTGTGAACATGATAAAAGGCCCTTTAGCTAATTCCATGTGGGGAAAACAAAGCCATGTTAAAGCAGCATTTGGAGCCAGCAGCAGGGATGGATAATGCCAACCGGCTGCTAATTGCTACTTGCAGTTTTCTAAACGAGACTACAATTAGCAGAACCCCGACAATGGAGGCCGGCTTTTTGCAAAGCACTCGGGGACTAAATTATAGGTATGCGGCGCCGAGGGCCCGAGAAAGACCCACGCGAGCGGGACGGGGGGTGGAGCGGTTCGGTCAAACTCCAACCGCTAATGGAGGGCTTTTTCCCGGGCCACGCGCCCATCTGGCCAACGCTACCACGAGCTAAATGCTGTAGCGGGAGTGGGAGTGTGTGTGTGTGTGTGTGTGCGTGTGTGTGTGTGTGCGTGCGTGTGTGTGTGCGTGTGCGTAGCTGTGGTAGATCTGAGCGAGGTGATTAAGATGTGTTTACTGTCTATTTAGACAGCAGCTAATGGGCTGATAGCGATACAGCTGCTCTCCACCACAGATACTAATCTACACTGCCTGAAAAAGAGAGGGCAGAGAGGCACAGAGATATAATAATCGAGGGGTTTTCAAAGTGTGGGAGACTGAGCCTCCCCTCAGAGAACATACACACAGCTGCATCAAAACATGATGATGCACATACAAAGAATCGCCGCGATCAGATTTGTGAAACACATTTTTTTTTTTTGCGATTTCCTTCTCCCCGGTTTCTCCTCTCGACAGCCTGAGCTCACGTCAACAGAGGCAGCCAGCCAGACTGTGTCTCACGTGCATCTGATCGGCCATTTTGAAAACTCAGATCAAAGCCCATAGAGCCGATATCGGCGCCCGATCGATCGGAGCATCCCTACTTTATAGTGAACAACAGATCTAGTGTTTTTCCTTTAAATGTCTGGAAGAGCTCACAGATCAAATTGTCTCGAGAATGTTTGTAACTGATTGTGTTTAAATGAGCATATGATATCATCTGAATTGAATCAAATTGAAATCGTATCATGATGGCAGACTTTGTGATATCAGCAAATACAGAATCGATATGATATCGTATATTATCGTGATGAAACTTGTGATTCCCAATCCCGCCCCTAACCCAACACATGTGGGCTGAGGGACAGACAGGGCATCTTCATCTCTCCACCTCTCTGCAGCGCTAGTTTCAGCTTCTGTTCTATTTAGGCACGAAGTCAATGCAAGTTGTGAGCGGGGGCAGGACAGCGCCTGGCAAAAGAGAGCGAGGCGTGGACTAGGGATGTTCATTTTGAACAATTTCCATAATCGAAATTCTGGAAAATGAACGATCAATTATCGATTATCGATAGCGTAATAATAATAATAATAATAATAATAATTATTATTATATATATATATATATATATATATATATATATATATATTTTTTTTTACTCTGGTCTGGTAATAACGTTGCGCGTTCTCGGCCAGCTATAATGGCGATGCCGCTGTGTAGTAAGAATATCAGACACTAGCGCTGTGGCCAGGTAAACAAACATGTTACATGTCAGGTTACATGATGTAAGGCAATCGGCGTCTTCCAGCTTAGCCGACAGCACAAGAGTCAAATCAACAGGCCTGAGCCTCACTGAGGTCCGCAGACCGCTGGGTGCGTTTGTTTGTGTCCCCGGCGCATGCCGGTGTGAATTCCCCATGTTTAAAACAGTTTTGTTGGCACAAAGGCCCGTGCCCAGCCAGAAAACTAGAGACTATATGAAGCTCCACCTCACGTTAGTCAGCTGTGCAATGGAGTGGGGCGAGGAGGAACGAATTCCACCCAAACCTAGTCCGAAAAAAAAAAAAATAATAATAATAATCGATAAAAATTCCACATGATTGAATTAATTCCTCAACGATCAATTTAGGACTATCGATGATTGATGAACATCCCTAGCGTGGACAAAACAGAGTGATTCTGGTGTGAATGGCTCCTGCTAGAAGCTTCCATCAAGTGCTGCTTCTGAGATGTCTATGGTGTGAACCAAGGTATGTGTGTGTGTGTGTGTGTGTGTGTGTGTGTGTGTGTGTGTGTGTGTGTGTGTGTGTGTGTGCATGTTGGGACAGAGAGACATGGCCAGCAGTCAAGCTGTGGAACATTAGATGAACCAATGGGCTGTGTGATGTTTGTTTACCTGGCCTGTGTGTATCCCTGTGTGTGTGTGTGTGTGTGTGTGTGTGTGTGTGTGTGTGTGTGTGTGTCTGTCTATCTGTGTGTGTGTGTGTGTGTGTGTGTGTGTGTGTCTGTCTGTCTGTCTGTCTGTGTGTGTGTGTGGTCTGGCTTGCTATGCTGTCTGTGATGGTTGGCTGAGCTGATGGATATGCATACTGGCTAAACGGGCAGTTGAAGGAAGAGCTCCGGGGGGGGGAAGAAGGCTTGGATGTTGGATGGAGCGAGTTGGCTGGTGTAGCTCCAGATCAGCTCCAAGTCATTGGTCTCAGTGATTATGTTTCAAATGTTTTAAAGAAGAGATTTGAAAAAAAGAAGGATAAAGACGTTTTGAAATCTTAAAGAATATAGGATGAAGATGTTTACAACATTTTTGGAACTGGTTATGGAGCATATGGAGTGGAGCATACAACAATAATAGTAATAATATTTGGGGGGAGAGTGTTCTCTGAGGGGAGACCCTCTCCTCTCTCCCACACTTTGAAAACACAGATGAATGGAAAACCAATGAATGGACAGATGGAGCTCTGGTTGGACAGATGGAGCTCTGGTTGGACAGATGGAGCGCTGGTTGGACAGTAGAAGGACAGGGAGGCACGGAGGTCAACGGTGAGCAGCACCCGAGGATAGGTGTTGGAAGGAGAGGAAGGAATGGAAAAGAAGGTTGAGAGAGGAAAGGTGGAAGGAAGGAGAAACAGGGAGAACATCAACAAAAGGATGGAGGAAGAGAAGAGAGGGAGAAGGTTGCTTGGAGAGATGGACCGGGGGGGGAGGGGGCATTAGAGTGGGTGAGAAACAGTTTGAGGAGAGATGCCAGGAGGCATGATCTTCAAGTGGACCTGCTGTGTGCTGGGAGCCAGGCGGACTCACGTCTGGGCGGGCAGGGGCATGCTAACATCCAGGTTAGCCATGTGTGCTAATGTGGATGACAAGCGTCCCCTCCATATGCACACTCTGGCTAATGGCAAACGCGTTAGCACCGCCTATACACACACACACACACACATGGACGGACACACCAACCGCCGTCCCCACCAAGTGCCTTTTTGCTTGAATTCACATGCAAATGTAAATGTGTATGTGTGTGTGTGTGTGTGTGTGTGTGTGTGTGTGTGTGTGTGTGTGTGTGTGTGTGTGTGTGTGTGTGTGTGTGTGGCTGTGTGTGTTCTTGTGTGAAATGTTCAAAGCATTTTGGCGGACACATGATCAGCATCTAGAGATGTAACGGTATGAACATTTCACATCACGATTGAAATGATCACGGTTATCGTATTATCACGGTATTCGTAAAAGATTGCTGAAAATGTTCAAAAAGTACTGAGAGACTCACTGAAATCATTTTACAACGTTTCATATTGAAAACTCAGACCCAAAAAGGATTGAGACAACTTTGGTTGATGATGGACAGTATTTATTTACCATGTGTTTCAAAGCACTGTAACCACGGTAATCACGGTACCACGGTTTTAATGATAATGAAATTTTGAAACGGTACGGTTATCGTAAGGAATTTTATCACGGTTATCATTAAAACTGGTTATCGTTGCATCCCTTATTCCTACAAGGCGGATTTCAATAATTCTGGAAAAATACACAGTCCTGTAATTCCCCCCACTCTCATTTCTCACTGATGCGTGTGCGTGTGTGTGTGTGTGTGTGTGTGTGTGTGTGTGTGTGTGGGGGGGGTGAACGAGGTAATGACACACATTGAGACGGAGAGAGAGAGAGCCCGTCAGATATAGACAGAAGCCGACGGAGAGATGGGGAGGAGAAGAGAGGCGAGGACAGGTGTGTGCCAAAGCAGAGAGCCAACACTGATGCTCATTGTGTCATTGGGTCTTGGATGGGCTGAAGGAAACCCAGCGTTGCAACATTGTGAAGAAGGCTGGAACATGTGGTTTGAGGGAAGGACAAAGACAGATTGGAGATGGGTCAGTGACACTCACACTTTGAGGCCTCTGGCCAGGCTTACTGTCAGGAACTCAGGAACTTACCCTCTACTCTGCCATGCTTGGAGAGCGCCGTGACCATGGAGATGTATTTACTGGGGTCCAGTGCTATCGATGAGTCCTTACGACTCCTGGAGACAGAGACAGACGGAGACAGACAGAGACAGACGGAGACAGACAGAGACAGACAGAGACAGACAGAGACAGACAGAGACAGACGGAGACAGAGATGAAGGCATTCCACTCACAGTACAGTAAGTTACAGTAACCCAACTCATCTCCTGTACTTTTGCTGCAGTTCAGTGTCCGACGCTGGAGCCTCGAGAGCAGCAGTGAGGAGAGAGATGCAGACCAGACATGAAGAGGAGGAGAGAGGCTCAGTCAACAGAGTGGCTGGACCCTGCGTTAACATCTCCCTCGTGTTCAACTCGAATGGCCGACTAAGCTGCAGCAGGTTCTGCAGGTGAGAACCTCGTCGTTCTGTCATTCCTCATTTTTGAACCCAGAATATTCCCACACATCAGATTTCACTTGTTTAGCAGGAGGACACGACGGGCAAGCCGAGTGGGCTTCAGCCATGCCGACGACGATTGACTGGAAAGATGCGCACCCCCCCCCCCCCCCCGTTGTGGCAAATGGCACTTCAAAATAAAACAGGAAATCAATAGGACTGTGACTTGTTAGTGAGTTAAGTTAGACCGCTTTTTCAAGTCACTCGGGACTCGGACGATATTCATTCTCATGTGACGATATTCACGATTATACGATTAATGTAAATTCACCTCAATACAATTATCTTGAGTGTTTATTATCGCGTCCCACCCCTGTGTGTGTGTGTGTGTGTGTGTGTGTGTCCTACTCCACTCACAGCTCCCGCTTCAGGTTGAGCGCCTCCTCCAGGTTGTCGTGGCGACAGCAGAAACTGATGAGGGTGGCGTAGCCGGCGGCCGTCATCTCGTCCTCGTGCTGCTGCTTCAGCTCCAGGGCGCGCTCCAACTTCTGATTGGATGAGACACACAGACACGTGATTGGATGAGACACACAGACACGTGATTGGATGAGACACACAGACACGTGATTGGATGAGACACACAGACACGTGATTGGATGAGACACACAGACACATGATTGGATGAGACACACGGACACAAAAATGATATGAAAAAGATCACGCTTGTGTTTTGTATCAGACGTGAAAGATCATCTCCTGGCTGCAGTGTTGTAGTGGAGTACGAGTCCCACTCGACTCGTGTTTTCAGGACTGCTGACTCGACTTGGACTTGAGCAATGATGACTTGGACTCAAGCATTGGGACTCTGAAGTTGGAGACGAGGATTGGGGCTTGTTAGTTGATAAAGACACCCCCTTGTTAGTTGATAAAGATGCCCCCCCCCATTTTTTGTAATAAGCCCTAATAACACTAATAATTTGGCATAAGGTATTGATAGCTATATTAATACTGTAACATTATTCAATTTTGTGCGAGGGCAGCGACGTGTGTTCTACCTACGCTCATGTTCAGTTCCCCTGGACTCAGACTCAGGTAATGACTCGAGTCGACTCACTCTTCTTTGGTGGCTCAGACTTGAACCCTGGAACCCTAACCCTAACCCTGGAAGTGAACCCTGGGGACCTGAGACTTGAACCCTGGGGACCTGAGACTTGAACCCTGGGGACCTGAGACTTGACTTGGACTAGATATAGTGACTTGCCTACAACAAGGCCTGACTGGACCGAGGCAGATTCTTGATGAACAAAGAGACTAAATTAACGAATACACAGATTTTGTTTTTGAGGGGGCGGAGGTTGGCGTGTTAAAATCATCAAATCAACAAAGCCTACCTCCTCTGCACACAGAGCGAATATGGCTTGTTTGAGTGTGGCGCCTAATGGCTTGTTGTCTGCTTTCAGTTCAGCCAGTCGCTTCTCCAGCAGAAGCACTTTGCCCTCAACAGCAGTCGCCTGGTGGAGAGAGAGAGAGAAAAACACACACTTACAGTACAGTATGCACATGTACATACACTACCTGCGTGTACACACATACACAAGTACACACATACACAAGTACATGTAGTTTTACCTCAAATTAAACCCACCATTTGAAACAGTGCTCCTACAGAATGACTGATCGCACACAATTAAGACAAATGATGCTACTGTTCAAAAGAAAAAAGTGGCAACACTTTAACCATCTAGATCCTCAAGATTTTAGAGGGTGATGGTGAATCTCTCAAACAGGTCTACAACATTTTGGAGTAAACCACTTGAAATCCATGATATCGCATTTATGTAGCATATATACCGGTAGTCTTTATAATATATCACGTATCCATTCGTCTGGCTTGTGCACACTATGCTACTCACAGTGGCGTGGGGATGATCACACTATGCTACTCACAGTGGGGTGGGGATGATCACACTATGCTACTCACAGTGGCGTGGGGCTGATCACACTATGCTACTCACAGTGGCGTGGGGATGATCACACTATGCTACTCACAGTGGCGTGGGGATGATCACACTATGCTACTCACAGTGGCGTGGGGCTGATCACACTATGCTACTCACAGTGGCGTGGGGCTGATCACACTATGCTACTCACAGTGGCGTGGGGATGATCACATTATGCTACTCACAGTGGCGTGGGGATGATCACATTATGCTACTCACAGTGGCGTGGGGATGATCACATTATGCTACTCACAGTGGCGTGGGGATGATCACACTATGCTACTCACAGTGGCGTGGGGATGATCACACTATGCTACTCACAGTGGCGTGGGGATGATCACATTATGCTACTCACAGTGGCGTGGGGATGATCACATTATGCTACTCACAGTGGCGTGGGGATGATCACATTATGCTACTCACAGTGGCGTGGAGATGATCAGACTATGCTACTCACAGTGGCGTGGGGCTGATCACACTATGCTACTCACAGTGGCGTGGGGATGATCACACTATGCTACTCACAGTGGCGTGGGGATGATCACACTATGCTACTCACAGTGGCGTGGGGCTGATCACACTATGCTACTCACAGTGGCGTGGGGATGATCACACTATGCTACTCACAGTGGCGTGGGGATGATCACACTATGCTACTCACAGTGGCGTGGAGATGATCAGCGGGCACAAAGCCGTTGGATGGCTGGTCTTTGGGGTCCACCAATGTCATCACATCCTGACACACAAACCAATCATTACATTAATACATTTGAGACGTGACGATACTGAAATAGGCCTACCAGTATAATACTACATCTACAACATCCTTAGGACTGGAATCAACACATTAGAAAATCTGTAGTAAAAATAGATCCTCAATGTCAAAGTTTCTGGTAAAATTCTGGCTGTGGTTCGTCGACTCTACCAACGCCTTTGTCAGATAATCAACCATCTATTCTAAAACTGAGGAATGATCATCTATTTTCCTGCTATGCCTACAACAGAAAGATATGATAAAACACAAGAAGTCAGGACAGCTGTGTTGTCTGCCTCTGTACCTTGATGAGCTCCGGGACGTTGTAGGAGTCCAGAAGGTTCCTGATGCCCCTGAAGATGTTTCCAGAGATGGTTATATTCTAGAGAAGGCAGAGGAGATGGTTATAATCTAGAGAAGGCAAAGGAGACGAGGGGATGAGAAATCAGCGGATCAGCAAAGCCCTGATCAACTCTTGGTACCACAGGACCAGGAGCTGAACCTGTTCAATTGTGGGTTAAATGCCATGACTGTTTGTTTTTGTTGGTTTTTTACAATCAGTGTCATTAAAAACTCAATCAAGTCTGACATTTTGATTCCTAAATTTCCTTTAAGAAAAAAAATACTAAAGATAATGTTTTGTGTTTTCTAAAGCTAGTCGTGTTAAAAAATACATGAAGCCGATACGATCAGCCGACACAAGCCAAAGAAGGAAATCACTGGATTAAACGTGCTTCACTCTGTTGCAGTTTGAATGATAGCCAAATGAAATGAACACAAAGTGTCTCAGGTAAGTAATCATTTCAGTACGACTTATCTTAAGAGTTCAGTTTGGAAAAAGATGAAAGTGTCCTACACCTTGCCTGTGCTGTCCTACCAGCCTGTGCTGTGGGACATATTGGACTTTCAAGTTCAACACATTGAATGACCACCAGTGGTCAGCAAGTGGTGAAATGTATCAGCATTTTTTATCTTCATTATTTGGATTCCAGCAGAAAGAGGCCTATTAGCTCTATCCCGAACCTAATTACCGCTAGTAAAGAAAAGGAAAAAGATCTGATTCAACAGTCGGGATAATTATATACAATCATTAAATAATTAATATTCTGGGCTTTCTAGTGATCGTCTGACTCATAGTGGTTCAGGTCTGGCAGTCCCAACCCCAAAAACTCAACCACCACCATGTACCTGGGCCTTGAGCAGCCTGAAGAACTTCCTCAGTTTCTCTTCCTGAGCCTGCACCTCGCTCTCTGGCATGTTGTCTATCAGGTTGTACAGGAAGAAGGCTGCTGAGTCTGGAAGAGGACGCACGCACACGCACACGCACACGCACACGCACACGCACACACACACACACACAAATTGTCTGGGGAATGCATTTCATTTGCACGGGATCCATTTGTGCATTTATACAATTTATCTGTAACCTCTGCAGTGTGTGTGTGTGTGTGTGTGTGTGTGTGTGTGTGTGTGTGTGTGTGTGTGTGTGTTCTGCTGACAGAGGCTGCTTTCGGTCGGGAGTGTGTGTGTGTGTGTGTGTGTGTGTGTGTGTGTGAGTGTGAGTGAATGTGGGGCTGCCAGCAGTGACAGCCCCCCGCCCCCCCCCCCACCCACATACAGATGTGGCTAACAGGATGTGACACGGATAACCGTCTCCATGGCTCCCACCAGCGCCGCTACGGGTGGGGTGAGGGGTCAAAAAGCCCACACACTGACACAGAGCGACACCAACACTCCACACACACACTGTCAGATAGGAGACGCTGCCAAGCAATGACACACACACACACACACACACACACCCACGCACAAACACACTACTCAGTCAGCGCTGTGTCAGCAGGCAGGGTCCATTTCCTCTGACAGAGAGAGCAGGTCTCTCTCTCTCTCTCTCTCTCTCTCTCTCTCTCTCACACACACACACACACACACACACACACACACACACACACACACAGAGACACACACACACACACACACACACACACACACACACACACACACACACCTATAGCACTCTAGACATAGCACACACAGGCTTCATAACACAAAGTGAGCCGGTCAGCAGTCTACTGCTACTGAGACTGCACATATACACAAACAACATGAGCACACGCACACATTAGTCTGTCATCTCAATGATAGTTGCAAGGTTATACTGCTGCAGAGAGGACAGATATACATGTCCACTCTGCACCACACATCAACATGCACACTTGACATTTGTCCACTACAGTAGCACTGCAGTCGCATGTCTGTTACACACACACACACACACACACACACACACACACACACACAACCTCCACCCTCCCACTTTCTGCCTCTCTTTTTTTTTTACGTTTTCAGAACATAAAAAAAAAGAAAAAGAACAGGGGGGGGAGAATAAAATAAAATAAAAAATACATAATATACATACAGTACATTCAACATTACAATGCTACAAAGTGGTGCTACCAGTCATATAAAATGCTTGTGTGCTTACAAAAAAATAAATACTGTACAAGGGATCCACTACAAGTGGTCCAAAAGAAAGTAAATTATGGTTCTGAGCCTGATCAAAATAGATCAGGAACGGCTCCCAGATAACAAAAGATTTCCTCAATGAATTGATCCTCTGGAACCTGAGTCTCTCCATACGTATAATTGAGACCATGTCTGTCAGCCACAGCTGAAAAGAAGGTGGAGAGGAGGACTTCCTTGGCAACAGTCATCCCGTGTCAGAGATTCACTTTCTGCCTCTCTATATATATAATATATATACCGTATATAGATATAGATATATAATATGTATATAAGTATATCTACTTTTTTTTTTGCATAATATCGTGCAGCCCTGTCAGATATTAATACCTTCCCTAGTGCAGTGTCTCAGTGTGTTCTTACCAGACGGCTTGGAGTCTCCCCTGGAGAAGCGCTCCTCTTTGTATAAGAGCTCAGTAATCTGGGAACCAAAAACACATAAATTAGACACACACACACACACACACAACTGATCAAATATGGCATCAAAACGGCCAAGGTTAGGGGGTTAGGCCATCCATCCTGAGCGTTTGTTCACACCAGGCGCTTAGCCACGCTGAAGCTGAGCTGACGCTAAACTGGTCACACAAGAAGCACTCTCTTTTCCTCAGCGTCAACTTCCATTGACTTCATGCCTGGCAGCTTCACGCTTCCAAAATAGAACTGAATCCTGAACGATGGCTTCAGCGCGGCTTGAGCGTGGCACGCGCCTGGCTGGTGTGGACGGCCTCGCCTGTTAACGACGACGCTGAAATTAAACTTGTGGCTTCAGCGTTGCTTCGGCGTATGGTGTGAACGCCCTGTAAAAGTGTATAACGCCACAGTGCTCCAAGGAGATTTAGGTGGCAGATGGCATTTGTCATATTTGATATATTCTCACCACATGTGATTATAACTGCAGGTAACGATGCAAACTAATTGTGTTTTCATGGCTATTCCAGAACATAAGCATGTTTATTTGACACTTTGATTAATATCTGTTTTCACAGTGGGAATGGAGCTTCTGTGTAGATTTGGTCATCTAGGCAAAACATTGACTTGGCTTAGTGATTGCTTTCAGCTATAGAACTTTTTTTTTAAGAAATCAGAGTGTAGAGAGTTTACCATAGACACACAGACACACACAATCACCCGAGTCTTACCTTGACCATGCTCTCCACATCAGAAGACCTGCAGGGGGCAGTAGAGGACAAGACATGAGCGCACAGCTAACTCTAACATGTCACTGAGGAGCAATGTGCTCACAAGTGTGAGGAGATGTGGCTTGAGATGATACAAGACACAAAGAAGGATGTCCAGGTTTTTGAACCCTCAACCATCAGGAATGATTTTCCTCCACTAGTTCAGAGGTTCTCAAATATTTTTCAGCCAGGGACCCCTTACATGATAGAAAATATACCGGGGACCCCCTCATTCTGATTTGTGATTCTGGGCTCATCTTAACACTTTGAGTGCCACGGCCCTTGGGCAAAAGGTTGCTTGCTGTGCCACATAGGCCGCAATGCATTTTAAAACAGTCATATAATTTTTTTAATAATTACTATGTAAACACTGAACACGCACAAATAACGATGAGACTCTCTTCTATCACCTGCAAAAAAAAGTTTATTGATCCCATTTTCCGTTCTTTAGTTATGAGCCGGAGAAGATAGCTTGATTGAAGCAAAAACATCCCTTTTTTTCTAGGAGCTGAGATAATGAGCCTTTTGTGAAATTAAACATTTCAAGCACATCACTGACTCTGAAGCTAATTTTCTGATGTCTGGGTCTGTCTGGGTGAAGTGTATGCTGCTCTGCTGCTCTGCGTGCTCCCCCCCCCCCCCCCCTCCCTCAACTGCACACGCCTCCTGGGTGTGTCTTATGTGTCTGGTGGCTCTCAGTCTCTGCTGAGTTTGCTGCGCACACACAGTGAATGGTGCGCGACATTCAGCTTTTTGGTTCCGCGTGTGTTTGTCACGGGCTGGCATGCTTCCAGTTCGGAATAATAAGGCTGATTATGTGAATGTGCTGTTGCAGCGTACATGGAGGTGCTCAGTTGTGACAGCGGATGCTGCTGCTGGGGGCACAGCTGGCGTTGTGCTCGTTTATGGAGGCACGTCGATGCATACGGACGGATGCGATGCGATTTCCTCATTTTCCCCAGTGACTATTTCTGTGTGTTTGGCTCCTTTTTCTCTGATCAGGAGAGTGCTGTCGCCACCTAATGGGTTTGTAAAATAGGTTATCGACCTCCAATAGCTACAATATTGTTAGAGGCGACGTAAGAAGCTTAGATCGACACCCCCCCGTCAAAAAAACAATTTGGAGTTATGACGCCATTTGGCGTCGCTGGCACTGTACGGTAAATTTCTAATGACGCCATATGGCGTCGCTGGCACTGAACGTGTTAATTGTTTCCACGGTAACGTGCTTGACTTTTAAATTGATAGGTTTGTTAGATAGATTAGAATGTAATCCATGAACCATTTTAGATTTTAACATTATTCTGTGGTTAAACTCTAGATGACAGTGTCCGGTAAACACCTAGAATGTCCAAGTTGCTTTAAAGCTTTAAGAATAAATGTGAAATGTTTTGGTGAAATAAAAACAGAATAAAGATAAATAAATGAGTTCAGATAAATTAGTAACTCAATTTGGTTTGCAAACAGTTAAGATTTTTTTTTATTGGGGATGGGGCTACTTTCAACAGAACAGACAATACGAGAAGCCGGATGTACGTGACATCGCAATACAAGTCACCGAAACACTGACGTTGTCATGTTAGCGCAGATAGTGTGACATGACAGCGCAGCACAATACAGCAGGCTACATAAATCACAGACAAGAGACGCTGTGTTTTCAAGCTGACACTCAGAATCCTACAGAGCACTGGGGAGAAGAGACAGCACCACAAAAGACTGGGACACCACAAAAGACAGACACACACACACACACACACGCTAAATGATGACAAAGTGTGACATTTCTGCCGTTGTCAGCTAGTTGGCAGTGAGGAGGAGAGCGAGGGAGGAAACGACAAAGAAGAGAGGAGAGGAGAAGAGGTCTTTAACGATTAAATTATCCCCTGACCTTGTCTCTGACAGGGGCAGTCCCCCATCGCAATGACACAGCAGACACACACACACACACATATACACACACACACACACACACACTTAGTGACGCGTCTGCCCCCCCCCCCAAGTGACAAGACCAATTATGACCCTGTCAGGAAAGCTAACAGATAGAAGAGTGTTAGCACACGTACACGCACGTGTGCGCGCGCGCGTGTGTGTGCGTCCGTCCAATCAGAGCAGAGCAATTGGAGGAGAGAAACAGCAGATTCAGACAGAAAGGGGATAGACACAGTCACACAGAGCAATAGCAGAATAAGCAAATTTACCATCTAAATACAGACACACACACGCAGACACACACAACACCACACAAACACACACATCCTGAGCTCACAGCACAGCTAAAGTCACTTTAGTCACTGCCCAGGTGAACACTACCTATTCTCTGCCCAGGTGAACACTCCACTGCGGATCCGAGCGAGAGTGGGCGTGCCGTACATGTCGTCATCAGAGGGCGTACGTACGCACAGGCTCTGTGCGGACAACCGTGTACCGTCACGTTTTTGTGACCACACGGTCACATGTGCCGGACCCTGGAAACCCAAAACAGATGCTGAATTTGAAGAGAGGTGTTTTGCACCGCGGTGAAGTTACATTTAGGTTGGATATTCAAAAGACATTCACAACTTGAACGAACGTTGTTTTTGCTGCTCTCAAGCGGGTTAATTTAGCTATATTCTTCATTGCAGTGGCTGATTACCTGCTTTGTTGGATAATAACCACAGACCACCAAGGTATAAAATAAAAGCACGATGCTACAGATTAGCAAATATAGTATTATTAACACCTTTACTGACAAAAACGAAATTAGTTTTTTTATTTTTCATTTCATTTTTATTCTTCTCATGTATAACCAATTTCTGTAAAGCACTTTGGTTTGTTTTTAAGCGCGATATAAATAAACCGTAACCATATTTAAATCACATTAACTAACGAAGATGATCTCACAAAAACTGATATAATTCCATCAAAACACGTGTGATAATTATTAATATTCGCAGAGTAGATGAACAAAATGAGTGAAGTATATTTAAATGAGTTAAAGATATTTAGTGACTGACTGTGAACTCAACTAAAGAGGAGTGTATTTTGTTATTTGGGGGTTGCTGCAGGTTAAGTCAGCCTTCTTCTCTCTAACTCACCTGCAGCCTCACTCAGGGGCCGCAGTGCTCATGTTAACCTGTCAATATTCATCAACAGCCCCTCAACAAAAGCCCCCGGGCCACGCCCCTCTGAGTGTGTGTGAGAGAGAGAGAGAGAGAGAGTGAATGAGGGAGAGAGAGAGAGAGAGAGAGTCTGGGTATGAGGGGCAGCAGCGGGCATCGTCTAATTTACATATCTCCCACGGTGCTTTGGGGCGAGTGCTGAGGGACGGCCTCCATATGCATGAGGCACCGTCTGTGTGTGTGTGTGTTGGAGTCTTTCCCTGCAGCTGCACACACACACACACACACACACACACACACGGTGTGATATGCTGCACATGTCATATTCATAACATATGCCGTTGTGACCTCCATATTGCTACAGGCCTCCCGAAAATGCCCATCAGGGGTTATGAGGGGGGAATATGGAGAGATATGGAATTTCAGATGATGGAAAACACAACACACACACACACACACACACGGATGATGACTCACTTTCTGAAGCCCAGGATGAGTCTGCCGCGGAAAACAGTCAGGTCCATCGGGGGGAAAGAGGGATCTGACACTGGAGAGACGAGAGAGAGACATTGAGTGGAGGGGAGAGAGACATTGAGCGGAGGGGAGAGAGACGAGAGAGAGACATTGAGTGGAGTTGATTTTTTTGTTAGTTTTTTGTAACAGGCCTTAATAATTTCTCAGCCAGGGAGTGGGGACTTGACTCTGACTCTTCTTTAGTGACTCAGACTGGAACGCGACTCGGACTGGAGATATAGTGACTCGACTAGTGTAACTGGCAGCGACCCGGCCGGTAGAACATCAGTCTTCAACTGTTGTCTACTGAGTTACAGTAGCTGTAATTGACTGAGTTACAGTAGCTGTAATTGACTGAGTTACAGTAGCTGTAATTGACTGAGTTACAGTAGCTGTAATTGACTGAGTTACAGTAGCTGTAATTGACTGAGTTACAGTAGCTGTAATTGACTGAGTTACAGTAGCTGTAATTGACTGAGTTACAGTAGCTGTAATTGACTGAGTTACAGTAGCTGTAATTGACTGAGTTACAGTAGCTGTAATTGACTGAGTTACAGTAGCTGTAATTGACTGAGTTACAGTAGCTGTATTGGAGCACCTGGGGGCACAGCACCTTGTTGCTCAGGAGCACCTCGACAGTCGTTTTTGAGGGAGAGGATGTAGCATCTCATTCACTTCGCCCATCCCGACTTTCCCAGCCAGGATTCAAACTATTAACCGAACCATTAAAGGCCGTTTCACACAGATGCGGTGCGAATGCAGAGGCGGAATGCGGTACGAAATTCCGTGCGAATTTTCCGCATTGCAACCTATACACACGGGTCCGGTGCAAATTATTCGCAGTCCCACATTAATTTACCGCAGCGGAAAAACAGTGTTCAGTGTAACCAGTGGTTATTGTCCCTCCCGAGCTCCCGTCTAGTAGGACAGCACCGCCTACCCACAAGCTAGCTACTAGTCGGCTAACGTCAGACAGACAGACAGCAGCGAGACGAGCCATGCAAAGAAACTGGAGGCAGTGACCTTTCCGTCAGCTGAAAAAACAACGAGAAGAGAAAATGGAGGCAGTAGCAGCGCCGCGGACCCCAAATTTGATGCTGAACTGCTAGTTAGCACTTGGATACAAGTGGCTAATGTTAGCTACATCCATTTACAACAGTGGTTTACAACGTTAGCAAGTAGGAATTTGTTTCATAACAGCTGCATTCCATCTTCAGTGGATCCCAGCTGCTGGGCGATCTGAAGATCTATTGTCCTTGATTTCGGTGTTGATTGTTATGATGTTTGTCACATAAAGTTGGATGTTGAGAAACCAAATTGATGAGCCGGGTTTGGGAGTAGTGGAGGTATGACATCAGCTGTAAACAAAGGATTTCATTTGGTCAAACGTATTTTCCGCAGGCGTTTCCGTGCAGACGTCAATGTCCGTCCGGAAAAATAAAATGCCACACGAATGTTCGGCCGCGGTGTGCAAGCTTAAATTAGAATTAAAACATTTTTTTGCGAATATCCTTGCCGATTATTGGCGCGGAAATCGGCACCGGTGTGAAACGGCCTTAAGAAGCTACTTTTCCCCTGAATGTGGACAGTACATGCTGCACAAACACTGCAGGACTCCTACATGTGAGGTCAATGTGGACAGTACATGCTGCACAAACACTGCAGGACTCCTACATGTGAGGGTCACTGTGGACAGGAAGAGGAAACGTGATGGAGGGCGGAGTTAAAGAGGAGGGCGGAGTTAAAGAGGAGGGCGGAGTTAAAGAGGGGGGCGGAGTTAAAGAGGAGGGCAGACGCTCGACACTAAAGCCAGATGGAGGAGAGAAAAGGAGAACGGGTCATCCATTATTGAAGAGCCCGGCGCTGTGCGGGTCCAGGCGCCTCTCTCCCTCGCCCTCGCCTCGCTCTTTACATATTCACACACACACACACTCATCTCTTAAAAGGTCTGATGAGCGCAGAGTGTGTGTGTGTGTGTGTGTGTGTGTGTGTGTGTGTGTTTTGACGCTAAGCCAATTAGCCCACAGGCGACACAGTGGCCACATTCTGATGATGATGACGATGACGGGCGGCGGGCGCTCTCAAGATGCGATGGAGCTTCTTGAGAGGGTGTGTGTGTGTTTGTGTGTGAGTATGTGTGTGTGTGTGTGTGTGTGAGAGAGTGTGTGTGTGAGTATGTACAGTATGTATGTGTGTGTGTCAGTGTGTATGTGTGTGAGTGTGTGTGTGTGTATGTGTGTGTGAGTGTGAGTGTGAGTGTGTGTGTGTGTGTGTGTGTAGGCTTACACATGGTGTAGAGCTCGGCCAGGCTGCTGACCGCAACTGCGCGAACCTCTGAAGACATGAAGCCCTCCGACTCCAGAGTGCAGCCTGCATCCTGAACACAAACACCTTCTATATTATATATTATATTATTATATTATATATTATAACTGTATTCATGTTAGATGATAGACTCCAGAGTGCAGCCTGCATCCTGAACACAAACACCTTCTATTATATATTATATTATTATATTATAACTATATTCATGTTAGATGATAGACTCCAGAGTGCAGCCTGCATCCTGAACACAAACACCTTCTATATTATATATATTTTATAAAACGGCTCTCTCAAATCAAGCAATCTGATTAGTTCACAGCCATTGTATAAATCCAGTAACCGAGTCCAATAACCCATGGCCATGGGTTATTGGTTGCCATGGTAACTCTCTTACTAAAAGCCTTTGTTACCTCAAAAAAAACAAATGGCGGAGACAGCTGTCAGATCCTTGTGAATCGATCTTCGCTTATAACTTTACTAATACTTCGCAGAAAATTATGTTTTGTACAAGAATAGATGCGGGCTAATGTCTTCTTTGCAAAAAAAAGGCTGTTAACCCCGCATTTAACCTCGTAACGTTAGTTGGTGTCGGGCTTTGCAGAAAGCACTCAGCTTCTCAGCAAGCGCTGAGAATGCAGCGCTGCGCTCGAGCTGCCTGTCGGCTTTCCAGAAAGCTCTCAGCTTCTCAGCAAGCGCCAGGATTGGCCAATGTCAACTTCAGTCTCCAGAACGATCCAATCAAATCACCCGCACGTTCTTGCGGTCCCGCCTTACAGTAGTGTTTCAACTGACTCTATCAGAATACCATGCCAGTCGGACTTATAGTATTATTATTATTATATTATTATACTTGGAAACCGTTTTATAAAAGCAATATAGCACTCGAGCTGCGTGGTGTTGTGGCATATATCCCGCTGATAAGTTGTTATCACAGCTTATCAGCGGGATATATTCGCCACAACACACTTGCTCTCATGCTATATTGCTTAAATATATTATATATTATAACTATATTCATGTTAGATGATAGACTCCAGAGTGCAGCCTGCATCCTGAACACAAACACCTTCATGTTAAATGAGTCCAGCGATTCTCAACCATTTTCCCTGGACCAAGGCCAAGAATATTAAAAAAAAAAGCAAAATGAGAATAATTACGTAAAAATTTGGCATTCCCTCTAATATCGCAAATCATATCGCAATATCAGTCAAAAATAATAATTGCAATTAGATATTTCTTCAAAATAGTTCAGCCCTACCCTGGTGGTCCCCGGACACCATGTTGAGAACCACTGATATAGTCCAGTCTTTCTTGCAGGCATTCTCTCAGGCACAAAACACACACACACACACACACAGACACACACAGACACACACACACACAGAAAGGTGTGTTACCTGGAGGGCCTGGCGTGCTGCCTCCATGTTGGGGAAGACGGGGAGGATGTAGTTGGAGAAGGTGTCGACATCGGGGGACATGCCCACCTCCTTCATACCCTTAACCACCTCCAGCACACCTAGAACACACACGCGCACGCACGCACACACACACATGCGCACACACACACACACACACACACACACGTTATTACATAGCACTTGAGTGGACATAAGAACATTAATTTGACCATTTTCATCGCACTGGAATCAACAGAAAAAAAGAGATGAAACTTTAATGCAAAAGATCTTCCTGCATTTCCTGAATATCCCAGAAGTGGCCGTAAACAGCAGCAGCAGCAGCAGCAGCAGGAGGAGGAGGAGGAGGAGGAGGAGGAGGAGGAGGAGGAGGAGGAGGAGGGGCAAAAGGCTTGCTGCCTTTTGTAATTGAAGGCAGTAAACCTGCACACTTTACTTTCCCACTCTCACATCCCAGCCTGAAGCTGTGCTGCTTCAATATGGGCCTGACGAACGAGCTGGCATACGCTTTCTCACAGCCCTCCAGTCAGATCGCCAGGTACACACACACACACGTACACACACACACACACACACACCCCAATATGCTAATCGGGATGCACACACACACGGCCTGAAGTGGACTCTTGCCCCATCACCCTGCTCTCCAGCAGAGCCCCGAGGTCCCGCCCCCGGGCAAGAGGCCAAAACAGCCACATGCATATGGAACAGCCACTCGACTCACACACACTCAATGTGCCCGGGAGTGTGTGTGTGTGTGTGTGAGTGAGAGAGAGTGTGTGTGGGTGAGTGTGTGTGTGTGTGAGAGAGAGAGTGTGTGGGTGAGTGTGTGTGTGTGAGAGAGAGAGTGTGTGTGTGGGTGAGTGTGTGTGTGTGTGCGTGTGTGTGAGAAAGAGAGAGAGTGTGCACGCATATGAAGGAGGCACTCCAGCACTTTACATATGACTGGGAGCGTGCCCACTGCCCATAGAAGACACCTACATGCCTAAATGAGTGTGTGTGTGTGTATGGCTGCATGTGTCCGTGTCCGTGTGTGTGAGAGAGTGAGAGTGAGTGCGTGTGTGTGTGTGTGTGTGTGTGTGTGTGTGTGTGTGTGTGTGTGTGTGTGCGTATGGCTGCATGTGTCCGTGTGCGTTCATTTTAGGGATGCATGGTATATCGACAATCATATCGGTATCGGCCGATGTTAGTCATTTTTTAATATATCAGTATCGGTTCAATGAGCAAAATAACAGCAATGTTCATCGGTATCTGGCGAAATGTTCATATTGAGAGGAAACAATGTGGTAAATCTATGATTTATGAGCTTTTCCATATATTTTAGAAATAAATAAAGACAGCTTTTTCAAATTCAGTGTGTACATGTGTTTTTCAGTTTGTACAGAATTAGAATTTGATTATCATACAAAGTTGTTTTTATACAGATCATATCGACCGGTAAGTATCGGTTTTTGGCCATAGCAGCAATGTTAATATCGGTATCGGCGCCTCTCTAGTTCATTCTTAGCTTCTGTCGCTATGCAGTCCGACGACGGAAATATCAATTCATCCCTGTGCTATATATGAGCACATATAGCGTAGCAATACACCGCGTTCCCATGCGGACTTCAGCAAACTACTCCTAAGTGCTTCCTTCCTGGGGTTGTTGTGTTGTTTACTCTCCACTCAGATCGTGAAACGCACACGTAGGGGCTCCGTACGCCGGCGTCCTCTCGGGACGCGTGTGTTCACCTGGCATTCTCTCTCTTTGGCTGAATAAAAGATGAGAGCGGGGCTTTTATACGCCATTAAAACCTGCATTACCCTCAGGTGGAGCTACCTGACCCACTCCATCCAGCCATCCAGCATCCAGATCACTCATTCATTCAGCGCTCTCACTATCCCATCTGCGCTGCTTTCAGGAAAAAGTAAACCGGCGATCTTTCTCAATGGAGGATCCCCCCCTCGTCCCGTGCCTTCTTCCCCCTCTCATGTGTTTTTATGAAAGAGGAGAGGGAGCACCTGCTGTCCTCCTGAATAATCCAGCATCCATTTCTCCCTGAGCCAGACGGATACAGAACAAGTGAATGGAGAGGCGGAGCTATAAATGTAGACGTGGGCCCTTCTCTCTCGCCGGGCCTTCTCGAGCATCAGCACTTTTTGGTTGTGTGTGTGTGTGTGTGTATGTGACTGTGTGTGTGTGTGTGTGTGTCCGAGAGCTTTTAAAGCACCGCAGCTCATTCGATGACCACTAAGTGAAAGTATGCGACACACACGGACATCCGTTTCGCACATGTATCCGAGCGATATCAACTTGCTGGATGGGATCGCAAACTGAGGCGTTTTGACACTCAGCTTAACAGCAAAGTCAAACTAGACGAGTACTGTAAAGCAATGAAGAACAACTGTGTAGAATATCATAGGAAAGTGTTATTGTTGGTGTAATTCGTGTTATTGTGTGTAGGGATGGGCGAGAGTACTCGGGTACTCGAGTACTCGTTCATAACGTCAGTACTCGAGTAACGTTTCCGCTGTTCGGGTACTCGCCCCACTCCCCACCCCTTTAAAATGGTCTAAATCTACGCATGCATCTTATGTGGATCTGGCAGCATGAACTGCACGGGCGTCAAGTCAGCCAGAATGTACAAGTACGTCATCCGCTTTGTTGATTTCAAAATAAAAGTTGTAACCTTATTTATTTTGAGTAATGCGTTACAGCCATAGTTTCATGCCATATAACATCACAACGAGTATTTTGATACAAGGTTTGCTGCTTCGTTCGTTGAAATAGCCTTTTCTCGTCCAACGTGCATAAATAAGCTATTTACTTTTGTTTAAGTAACATTATTTTGAAAGTTTTAACCGGAAGTTTTCCAGCTCATCCCGAAAATAGTGGCTGAAGATATGCTCCCGAAGGAGAAAGATGCACGCTTCTTCATAGCGCACGCCCGATAAAACTCATTCAAAACTTTGCAGTAGTTTACTGACTACACTGTCGTTTCCCATAACGTTAGTCACAAGAAATGTGGAGAAAGAATCGCTTTTTGGGAGACAATCGTTTCATGGTGATCACTATTTAGCTGCAGCTGCAACGTTAATCACACTGGTCAGTGGTCAGTTTTCTCTTTTTGGCAGAACACCGGCGGACCTTGTAATCCGTGGATTTACGTTAGTGTAACAGTGATCATAAAGTAAAATGGATGATACTGGACAATGGACATGTATTGGAATTGAGCCTTCGCTTGTTTGACAACAATATTGTCCGCTCCGAAGCGCTAATGCCATCCATCCAACCATCGGAGATGCTGTCTGAGGTAGGCTTTAGACGTTAGCTTAGCGTCACCTCACCTAATATCACAGTCAGTCAGTCCCTCTCCTCACATGCTCCAGGTAGCGCTTTCTCCATGCAAAAATGCAAACGTTATGTGTGAACAGCCCCACACACAGCAGATTACCCCTGCTCCGTCATTACCATAGTAATCACACAGACCCCCACCGTCCCCCCCCCCCCCCGCGCGAGTACTCGAGTGCTCGTTCATAATAGAAGGAGAGTACTCGAGTATTTAAATTGCTTAAAATGCCCATCCCTAATTGTGTGGTGTAATTCGTGTTATTGTGTGGTGTAATTCGTGTTATTGTGTGGTGTAATTTGCGCTAACAGCTTGGTGAAACCATTCCGATAACTATCCCGTGTGACCTCACATTATGTTTCGCTCTGCGGTCGATGCTAGAATGGATCGGCCGGAGGAACATGAGTAGTGATGAATGGTTTTGGCCGTTTAGGGTTTTGGTTTTAGGCATGGGGAGTCATGATTGGTTGGGGTTGGTGTTAGGGTCAGAGGCGGGGATAGGTCCCTCCGGCCGATCCAACCAGCTCTGATTGGCTCAATTACGTCATCAACTACGACGCAGTTACCCGATTGGCCCGGTGACATTGTAATTTCAGGAGACCAATGCGGGTGGCTGGAAGTCCAGACTGATACGTAGAGCGAAACAGGATGTGAGGTCACGTAACGTTAACCAGGATGGTTTGAGGTCTCTAATATTCTCTACCCTCCATTCCATACAGTAGCCCTCTCTGCGTTCCCCATCGATACACCTCAAGCACAATTTGGCGCAGAGTAGAATGTAGAAGTGTGGAGGCCTATCTGGTGTGCAACACACCATCTAGGGAACGACGTGTCTTGAGAGGTGAGGTGAGCGCGGCAGTCGTCACAAGATATCACCATCACCTTCATGTCTCCAGGTTAACTGTCACAGAGGAGAAGAGGAGTGGAGTGAACCGGTCCCCTGTCATCTCCTCCCATCCTTGGTCCATAGTACCTGTCACTTCCCCTCTTCTTTCTCCCATCAAACACCATCGCTCTCTCCATCTCTTCATCTCTCTAAAAGGCGGACAAGGAAGGTCTCCCTGTCGCGAGCGAGGGAGAGCTGTATTTTACTGAAGTGTTCTCTCTCTACGGCCCCCCTATTTTTCCTGACTCCCCCCCCCCCTCCCCAATTGTACTTTGCCAATTCCCACACGAGTGCAGCGACCAGGACTCTGGACTCATACCCCACCGGCTTCCCACCCGCAGACACGGCCAATTGCGTCTGTAGGAACGTCTGACCAAGCCGGAAGTACCGCTGCCGGGAACTGGACCTGGGTCTCCACAGTGCTTTCACCTCGACACTACCCAGACTTCTCCCACTGTCCCCTCTCTTCCTCCATCGCTCTGGACTTTCACTCCACTATTCCTCTTGAATCAAGGTGATGGCCTGGCCCTCGTCCCACCAATTAACTCAACCCAGGCTAACCTAGCATACACTTCATTAACTCAACCCAGGCTAACCTAGCATACACTTCATTAACTCAACCCAGGCTAGCATACACTTCATTAACTCAACCCAGGCTAGCATACACTTCATTAACTCAACCCAGGCTAGCATAGACTTCATTAACTCAACCCAGGCTAACATACACTTCATTAACTCAACCCAGGCTAGCATACACTTCATTAACTCAACCCAGGCTAGCATGCACTTCCTGGAAGGCAGGAAGTGAAGCAGAGCAGACATGTGGGGCTTTCACATCTCTCATCACCCAAAAACACAGCTGAACTGCTCCCTTCTCCCTCTCCCTCTCCCTCTCCCTCTCTCTCTGTCAGAAGCGATAAGAGCGGCCTGCGTCGCGCCGGCTGACAAGCGCTGATTGGCTGGCGGCGGCAGGTGGAGGCGCGGCCCGGCATATGCTTTCTGCTAAACCCGCCAAATCCACACCTCATCCAAATGCAAAGCGATTTCCCCCTCTCCTCCCCTCCCTCTCCTCCCTCTCCTCCCATTCCGCGGCTCCGGCTTCTGCCCCGCTAGTGACACCTGTGGACAAAAAGTGACACGGCGCTTAATATTTCATGGGCCGTGCACAGCGGGGCGCGTAATCCAAAGTGAATTCCCTCAGAGCGCTCGCATTTACATGAAATCAAGTCACTCCGCATCAGTCACGTCACCTGCACTGCCCCCCAGAGGCCCCCCCGCGCAAATACACACACACACACACACACACACACACACACACACACACACACACACCTCCTGCAGTGAGTAAGAGAGAGAAAGAGAGCAGGAAGGAGAGGCTGCATTATTCATGAGGGTTTAAGGCTAGCGTCATTGGAAGCGAGTGAGTGTGTGAGCGAGAGAGAGAGAAGTTTCTCCACTTCCTTTCTTCCTTCCGCTAGGCGCTGTGACAACTAAATGGACGCCCTAAGTTCTGTTGGCGAATGTGCGGCCGGCGAACTTAAGCGGAGCGTGTGTGTGTGTGTGTGTGTGTGGTCGTGCATGTTTAAACTCTTGTCTAGTCCTCTTCTTCACGCTGAGACATCTCACCGTTCAAACTGAGAATCTGTGGACCGCACAGAGAGGTCTGATCTGTACGCTCGCCACAGCCCGCCTGCCCCGGCCCCGCGCCGCCCGCCCGCCCTCGCCTGCCGCCCGCCCGGCCTCGCGCCGCCTGCCAGCTCAAATGCCGTCAATTAGCTGAGCGGGGGAAAAGACATCATTTATTAATCGCTCTCAAAAAGCCCAAAGAGAAAAGCGAAAGCTCAGCATAAACAAAGCACTTAGAAGCCAGAGGCCGTCGCTCAATGTGTTACATTCATTGTTACAACTTATTACTGAATGTGTTACATTCAGTAATAACTTTTCTAATTTTCTAATTCTAAAAAAAAGGTCTCCGAATGCCGGTTAACTGTCACAGATATGATTTCATCCCTGATAAACACAAGGGAAGGAAAGTCACTTTTTTCCTCCACAAGCTAGCGATGCATAATATTGGATTTTTTTTTTTGCCGCTCGCCAATATATCGACGATTTCCAACACTTTTTGCCGATTGCCGATATTATTTCATGTGCACATTTTTCTCCTCACCTAATTTCAAAGAACATCGAGTCTCTCCTGTAGTGCAATTAACACATTATTGTGCAAACTCTTATCGTGATGGACCACTGGCAGATGCAGACATAAATACGTGTTTGAAAATGTACACACTCACTGGGCAAAATAACAAAACTAGGTTATGTGTCAAACATGCCACTTTTTTACGTAACATTTTCTTTCAAACAAAACTAAGATTCATCCTACTTTTTGAGCATTTGGGCCATAATTAAAATGTAAAATATTGGCCCGTCATATCGGCAGAAAAGTTCGTTTGGGGGGGCGATGCTGATATTTATTTTAATACGATACCGATGACGTGCTGATAATATCATCGTGCATCTCTACCACAAGCAACCGTGGTTGTGGGACAGAAAACTTAAACCTCTCGTCTCAACAATACCTGATGATATGAAACTTTCTAAATGGCTGGCCTGCCTCAGGCCTGTGTGTGTGTGTGTGTGTGTGTGTGTGTGTGTGTGTGTGTGTGTGTGTGTGACACTGTGTGTGACATGCCTCAGGCTACTGAGCCCCCCAGTGTCCCGAACCCCAGGTGCCCTTGCCGCAGGGCAAAGGTCACCAGATCAACCCAACCACCCACACGCCCACACACACACACACACACACACACACACACACACAGAGCACAGTTGCAGCACAGTTGATACATCATCTGGTGTTAGACAAATGGCATCAGTTGTGCAGGAATAATTTTCCCCCTTTGAAGTTTGCAAGATGGCGGAGACATCATGGTCAATCATTTTAAAACACAAGTATCTCAACGACAACAAATAATGCCTGCATCAACATCCTTCTAATAATATTTCTACGGCCAATTAATTCATTTTAACGACCAAACCATGTGACCACCTAGACCCTTTTTTAGCCTGAGGCCTACACTCGCACAAAAAACACACGAAAAGAGTCCAAATCGATGACTGAGAAAACTTCCCGAATACATGTCCTGCACCAACGCACGGGGGCTACAAGTAGCCAGGATTTGGAGATCAAGAAGAGGAATCAAAACATATGACATTCAAGTCTAAGCTCTTTCTTTCCCTTTCTGAAAGTCAACGTGTCTTCTGTGGCTGACATGAGAAGTTGGGACCTCTTCTAAACTTTACAATGCATTCCCAGAGCTCTCCAGAGACACGTGTTCGAGTGAGCGCACGGGTGTGAATGTACACACGTGTGCGTGTTTGTCTCATGTCTTCTCGCTCAAACTCTCTCACGCAGGGATCAGGCCTCTTTGCCCTTGACTGCCCCGACCCAGTGAAATCTGCCCCAGTTGGACCACTCTGTGGGGCATTAATATTTGAGGTCAACACTCATTTAAAAGCTCTTTCTGGAGGAGAGGGCTGACACACACACACACACACAAACACACACACACTCGGGGCGGCGATGTCATTCTGCTACTGCTGTTATTTTGGTGAAAGTAATGCAAAAGTAGTGTAATAAGTAACAAGCATTGGTGACTACTTACTCTACACAGACAGTACTATTGTAAAGTAACGTATTACTTTCTAATGAAAGTAACTAGTACTATGTAGTAGATTACATTTTGAAAGTAACTTGCCCAACACTGGACATCATAACACCCACACACTCACATCATAACTTTAGTCCAGAGCGGCTTTAGGTCCAAAACCAGAACCTTCTCACAGCAGCCTAATAATAAGATCTGCTCCTTAGCACCTTCTATATATATATATATATATATATATATATATATATATATATATATGTGTGTGTGTGTGTGTGTGTGTGTGTGTGTGTGTGTGTGTGTGTGTGTGTGTGTGTGTACGCGCGTGCGTGCGTGTGTGTACCTGCTGTATTGCCATCCTTCACGTGCCCGGTGAGGAGGGGCCAGAAGTAGTGTGGCCTTATGGGTGAATCCTGCTCCTTCAACATCTTCATCAGCTCGAAACACATACCTGGAGAAATAAATCATCTCAAGTGACCATCATGCATCTCTGCACTCCATGTGTGTCTGCTGTATTCTCCACATCAGACCACCACGTGCACAAAGATGACGGCCAGGATGGACATCATTCTGCCTTCACATCCCACAGTGCATCGCAAAGTCACCATTCCAGTGGTTTATGAATTGACAAAAATGGGCGTTGGGGACACTTTGCATTGTGGGTAATGAGGAGAATGATCACCGGTTGTGGCCGATCAGCTGAAAATGGGCCATGTCCGGTCACGTGCATCTCTATACAGTATGTGAGTGAACGTGTGTGTGGTGTACCATCATCTCTATACAGTATGTGAGTGAACGTGTGTGCAGTGTACCATCATCTCTATACAGTATGTGAGTGAACGTGTGTGTGGTGTACCATCATCTCTATACAGTATGTGAGTGAACGTGTGTGTGGTGTACCATCATCTCTATACAGTATGTGAGTGAACGTGTGTGTGGTGTACCATCATCTCTATACAGTATGTGAGTGAACGTGTGTGCGGTCGGTGTACCATCATCTCTATACAGTATGTGAGTGAACGTGTGTGTGTGGTGTACCATCATCTCTATACAGTATGTGAGTGAACGTGTGTGCGGTGTACCATCATCTCTATACAGTATGTGAGTGAACGTGTGTGTGGTGTACCATCATCTCTATACAGTATGTGAGTGAACGTGTGTGTGGTGTACCATCATCTCTATACAGTATGTGAGTGAACGTGTGTGTGGTGTACCATCATCTCTATACAGTATGTGAGTGAACGTGTGTGTGGTGTACCATCATCTCTATACAGTATGTGAGTGAACGTGTGTGTGGTGTACCATCATCTCTATACAGTATGTGAGTGAACGTGTGTGCGGTGTACCATCATCTCTATACAGTATGTGAGTGAACGTGTGTGTGGTGTACCATCATCTCTATACAGTATGTGAGTGAACGTGTGTGCGCGGTGTACCATCATCTCTATACAGTATGTGAGTGAACGTGTGTGCGGTGTACCATCATCTCTATACAGTATGTGAGTGAACGTGTGTGCGGTGTACCATCATCTCTATACAGTATGTGAGTGAACGTGTGTGTGTGGTGTACCATCATCTCTATACAGTATGTGAGTGAACGTGTGTGTGGTGTACCATCATCTCTATACAGTATGTGAGTGAACGTGTGTGCGGTGTACCATCATCTCTATACAGTATGTGAGTGAACGTGTGTGTGTGGTGTACCATCATCTCTATACAGTATGTGAGTGAACGTGTGTGTGGTGTACCATCATCTCTATACAGTATGTGAGTGAACGTGTGTGCGGTGTACCATCATCTCTATACAGTATGTGAGTGAACGTGTGTGCGGTGTACTATCATCTCTATACAGTATGTGAGTGAACGTGTGTGTGGTGTACCATCATCTCTATACAGTATGTGAGTGAACGTGTGTGCGGTGTACTATCATCTCTATACAGTATGTGAGTGAACGTGTGTGTGGTGTACTATCATCTCTATACAGTATGTGAGTGAACGTGTGTGTGGTGTACTATCATCTCTATACAGTATGTGAGTGAACGTGTGTGTGGTGTACTATCATCTCTATACAGTATGTGAGTGAACGTGTGTGTGGTGTACTATCATCTCTATACAGTATGTGAGTGAACGTGTGTGTGGTGTACTATCATCTCTATACAGTATGTGAGTGAACGTGTGTGCGGTGTACCATCATCTCTATACAGTATGTGAGTGAACGTGTGTGCGGTGTACCATCATCTCTATACAGTATGTGAGTGAACGTGTGTGCGGTGTACCATTCTTCTTTGCCTCCAGGGCGCAGGACAGAGTAAATTGGAGAGGTGCAGCGTGCAGACTGGAGTCCTGGAGGTCTTTGCAGTATGTGCCAATCTTCTCCACAGGCTGCGGTATGCACACAAATATGAAATCATTATATAAATAATACTCTTTCATACACTATACACAAGGCTTGAAATGAATGCTTGCCATTGGCCAATGCTCTATTGACTATGGGGGGGGGGGGGGGGGGATCTGAGAGCTTAGAAATTAATTTTGACTGATGAAACTCTGAATCTATTTGATACAGTTGTTCAGGAAAAAGTTAGTTTTGTTCCTTAACTGCATATAAGTGCTATTAATCCGGGTGGTTTTAAGATATTAATGAACAATGATATAGGCCTAATTCACTCATAAATAAGATTAACTTGAACATATGTGAATGAAAAGTAGATACATGTACAGTAGAAAGTTGATTGGTCACAGCATAAATGCGAGTCAAAGAAAGGGTTTGTTGATGTACCGTGTCCATGGTAACACAGTGTCTGAGGAAGAAGTTGCCCAGGCTGGGGCCGTCGCCGTCCATGCCGTCCCCCTGCAGCGCGGGGAAAGTCCTGAGGACGTGGAAGCCCGTGTCCTCCTGACCATGGGTGATGAGGCTCAGACACAGGTTCATAGCATCTACAGGACGAACAACAAGTTACACTCTGTACAGTGACAGTCCCATGATGATTCTCCCTAACTCATCAGCTGCTCATTCACCTCTTCTCTGGAGAATACAGTAACATTACGATCATACGAAGATCAAGTACGGCAGCAGCACTAATAGATGAAGAATTCAATAGTGGGTTTCTCGTGGGAGCGGTGTGAAAACTGTAGCCAAGATGTGAAGCGTACCTGGCACGTAGCCCCGCTCGTGCCTCATGCGCTCCGCCATCTCGGGGACGCGCTGCTGGTGTCCGGCCTTGGCCAGGGAGAAGATCACCTGCATGATGTCCCGGTCCATCAGACTGCAGTCTGCACTCTCCACTGCCTCCAGAGTCTGACAGAGAGAGAGAGAGAGATGGGGAGGGAGAGAAGCAGACGGGGGACAGAGATGGAGAGAGAGGAAGGGGGGAAGGAGAGAGAAAGAGAGGAAGGGGGGGAGGAGAGAGAAAGAGAGGGATGAGGGAGAGAGTCTTTAGATACAGACATACTCATACACAAGTGTGCATCGTTAACATTCATCCATATACTGTATATCGGCAATCAGATCGGTATCGGCCGATGTTAAGACATCGGGATCTGTCCGATGAGCAAAGTAGCAGCAATGTTATTATCGGTCATCGATGTTATTATCGGTTATCGGCTAAATCTTTCATATTGGGAGGAAACAATGCGTTGAATGTATGGGCGTGTCCGAATGTTTTGGAAATTAATAAAAATACAGTACTTTTTCAAATTCACATTGTGTGTGTTTACGTGTGTTTTTCAGTATGTACACAATTTGATTATCAAAGCAACAGATCAGTATACAGATCATAAAGACATCGGTAATAAAAGCAATGTTATCGGCAATAACAACAACGTTAATAGCGGTTATCGTATCGGCCAACATTTGCATATGGGTGCATCCCTAGAATAAACACACACACACCTTGTTAATATTGTCCATGTCTCCCTTCTCAGCATAGGCGCTGAGCAGCGCTACGTAGGTGTCCGGCCCGGGTTCGATTCCTGCCCCCTGCATCACAGTCAGGATGTTCTTGGCGCTCTCCAGGTCACTGCGGGAGAACACACATGTTTAAAGTCAAGCTAGACACACGTGCATGTGGCATCTCTGCTAGAAACAACATTGCATAGACTTGAGTGAAAGGGGTGTGGCTCACTCTGCGCGGGCGTGGCCTGTGACCAGCGAGTTGAACACGGCTTCGGTGATGGGCAGGTCTTTGCCCTTCATGAAACCCAAGATGGTGCTAAAGAAGAGAAGAGAGTTTAAGAAGGAAAAACAGGAACATGCAGAGGCCAAAGATTTGTGTCTGTTGAAAACTAACAATGCACTGTGGCAACTAAGGGCCTGTGTCCACCTAGCGTCTTTTCATCAGCTCCGGCGTCTTTTTTCAGTTGTTTCCAATGGGGGGGGGGAGAGCCTATGCGGGCGCACACGGACGTCTAGAGAAAGTGCGCTGCGCCCAGCGTCTATTTTCACAGCGCTCCGGCGTTTTTGTGCGCCCGACTCCCAGCAGCACTCCCAGCTGAAAATATTTTCACTTTTCAGAAAGACGCTGGTGTCGGGTGCTCCTTTTCTGACAACTAATCATATGGAGAAACTATCGCGACAGAGACAGAAAGGCTCAATTGTGGGAGCAGATTGTCTAGACACTTGAAATTTCTGGTGAGTGTTGAGCTAAATCACTGTATGTGTGTTGTTACTAGCTAATGTTAGCTGTCAGCTATCAAGCTACTACGGCACTGAACTAACGTTAGTTTCAGATTGCTTCCTTGTATATTGTGCGCTGAGACCAGCGCTCCCCAGCGCACTCCCAGCGTTTAACGGTCGGAAAAAGACGCTAGATGGACACAGGCCCTAACACAACATCACTTAAGACAGCAGGATTTTAATCACCTTTCACATTCATCGCGTTTCAGATTAGAAGATACGACCAAATTATACATTTTGATATCAGGCTATCGATATTGATAGCCTGATATCAAAATGTATAATTTGGTCGTATCTTAGACTGTGCAAGACAAACTGCGTCTCACATTTACTGACGGCCTATTTTAGGAGTTCAGCATGTGTTTGTTGTTTACATCTGTACCGTTGTCCAACTGTTCATTGCCTTCTTTGTCCTTATTGGTCAATCAGCAGAAGAGAATCATAACCACCTGTAGACTTTATGAGTCACACACTGTGTGGATATACTATACTTCTGCACTCTGCGCATGGAAAAGAGTGTTTGTTGGCTCTGGTGGGCTGATCTCAGTCAGACAGTTTGCTCACCTGGCTCCCTCGATGTCTCCATTTTGGCAGTAGGCTGCTATGAGTCTCTGATAGGTTACCTGCAGGAAGAAGAAAAAAAGATTCACTTTAAGAGCCACAGTATGTCATCAGATTACAAACGCGGAATTTGACTTGTTTGTGCACATCAATAGTAGAAGACAAAGCAATACAGAAAAACAATCACAAATTATAAAGTGCACTTTCAAATGACATCTGATGGGGGAGAAGGGGGCGGGGCTGAGTTGCAGGGTAGGATAATATCCGTGGGGGCACCCCGGCACGTTACTAAGCCGGCTGAGCTCACTTGTTGTTTTTGTTGTCCGATTCCTTCTCTCTATAACCTCTGAGCTTTATAAGACCAAAAAACACAACAAACTTTTTTCTTGCCGGAAGTTGAACGACTGAATCCATCATCACCCTGCAGTACATACTCTGTTGGGCTGGACGTTAGCACCCTGCAGTACATACTCTGTTGGGCTGGACGTTATCACCCTGCAGTACATACTCTGTTGGGCTGGATGTTAGCACCCTGCAGTACATACTCTGTTGGGCTGGACGTTATGACCCTGCAGTACATACTCTGTTGGGCTGGACGTTAGCACCCTGCAGTACATACTCTGTTGGGCTGGACGTTATCGCCCTGCAGTACATACTCTGTTGGGCTGGACGTTATCACCCTGCAGTACATACTCTGTTGGGCTGGACGTTATCACCCTGCAGTACATACTCTGTTGGGCTGGACGTTATCACCCTGCAGTACATACTCTGTTGGGCTGGACGTTATCACCCTGCAGTAAATACTATGTTGGGCTGGACGTTATCACCCTGCAGTACATACTCTGTTGGGCTGGACGTTATCACCCTGCAGTAAATACTATGTTGGGCTGGATGTTAGCACCCTGCAGTACATACTCTGTTGGGCTGGACGTTAGCACCCTGCAGTACATACTCTGTTGGGCTGGACGTTAGCACCCTGCAGTACATACTCTGTTGGGCTGGACGTTAGCAGCACCCTGCAGTACATACTCTGTTGGGCTGGACGTTAGCAGCACCCTGCAGTACATACTCTGTTGGGCTGGACGTTATCACTCTGCAGTACATACTCTGTTGGGCTGGACGTTATCACCCTGCAGTACATACTCTGTTGGGCTGGACGTTAGCACCCTGCAGTAAATACTATGTTGGGCTGGATGTTAGCACCCTGCAGTACATACTCTGTTGGGCTGGACGTTAGCAGCACCCTGCAGTACATACTCTGTTGGGCTGGACGTTAGCAGCACCCTGCAGTACATACTCTGTTGGGCTGGACGTTATCACCCTGCAGTACATACTCTGTTGGGCTGGACGTTAGCAGCACCCTGCAGTACATACTCTGTTGAGCTGGACGTTATCACCCTGCAGTACATACTCTGTTGGGCTGGACGTTATCACCCTGCAGTACATACTCTGTTGGGCTGGACGTTAATCACCCTGCAGTACATACTCTGTTGGGCTGGACGTTATCACCCTGCAGTACATACTCTGTTGGGCTGGACGTTAATCACCCTGCAGTACACACTCTGTTGGGCTGGACGTTAGCACCCTGCAGTACATACTCTGTTGGGCTGGACGTTAGCACCCTGCAGTACATACTCTGTTGGGCTGGACGTTAATCACCCTGCAGTACATACTCTGTTGGGCTGGACGTTAATCACCCTGCAGTACATACTCTGTTGGGCTGGACGTTAGCACCCTGCAGTACATACTCTGTTGGGCTGGACGTTAATCACCCTGCAGTACATACTCTGTTGAGCTGGACGTTAGCACCCTGCAGTACATACTCTGTTGAGCTGGACGTTAGCACCCTGCAGTACATACTCTGTTGGGCTGGACGTTAATCACCCTGCAGTACATACTCTGTTGGGCTGGACGTTAGCACCCTGCAGTACATACTCTGTTGGGCTGGACGTTAATCACCCTGCAGTACATACTCTGTTGGGCTGGACGTTAATCACCCTGCAGTACATACTCTGTTGGGCTGGACGTTAATCACCCTGCAGTACATACTCTCTTGGGCTGGACGTTATCACCCTGCAGTACATACTCTGTTGAGCTGGACGTTAGCACCCTGCAGTAAATACTCTGTTGGGCTGGACGTTAGCACCCTGCAGTAAATACTCTGTTGGGCTGGACGTTAGCACCCTGCAGTACATACTCTGTTGGGCTGGACGTTAGCACCCTGCAGTACATACTCTGTTGGGCTGGACGTTAGCACCCTGCAGTACATACTCTGTTGGGCTGGACGTTATCACCCTGCAGTACATACTCTGTTGGGCTGGACGTTAGCACCCTGCAGTAAATACTCTGTTGGGCTGGACGTTAGCACCCTGCAGTACATACTCTGTTGGGCTGGACGTTAGCACCCTGCAGTACATACTCTGTTGGGCTGGACGTTAGCACCCTGCAGTACACACTCTGTTGGGCTGGACGTTAGCACCCTGCAGTACATACTCTGTTGGGCTGGACGTTAGCACCCTGCAGTACATACTCTGTTGGGCTGGACGTTAGCACCCTGCAGTAAATACTCTGTTGGGCTGGACGTTAGCACCCTGCAGTACATACTCTGTTGGGCTGGACGTTAGCTGCTTCCATCTTGGCCAGGAACTCAGTGGGAGAGAACTTGAACTCATTCTGCAGGTAAACCTTCAGCAAGGCGTTGTAGTGGCTGACATCATACGATGCACCTGAGGAAGACAATGTCCAAGATACTTAGTGAGCCCCCGTAGTGATTTCTCTCTAAAACCATGTTCTGGTTCAAACATGGTGCAAACCTGCTGGAAGTCTTCATGAACCATATTAATGCAACAGAAGAGCAAATGTCAAATTTCCATATCTCCAATAATAATAACATTTAGTGTAGCTTGTCACCATTCTATCCCAGACCTGAGCAACATAACTGCACGATACATTTTGAATTGTTTGGGGGGGGGAATGAGTTTTTGAATGCTCTTGTATTTTGTCCACCTTTGAGGCTGCTTAAGTGTCTAATAAGATCAATCAAGCACCGCTCAAATGGTTTTAAATATTTGAAACATATTTAAATGTGACTTTTTCCAGATCAGTTCAGCACCACCAGCACACAGTAATCTTGATCATATATGATGGTTGGATTGGCACGGCCTCGTACCCAGCTCCAGCAGTTTCTCCCAGATGCGGTGTGCCAGCTCAGTGCGCTCTTCCAGGGGCATTTCTGGCAGCAAGGAGCCACAGCTACGCAGCAGCAGCAAGGCCTGGTTACCGCTGGGATAGCCTGCACACAGGCAGGAAGGAAGGGCGGGGTGGACGAAAAGTGGAGTGGTGGATGAGAAAGAAAGACAGAAACAAACAGTCAATCAGTGAGGGTCTGAACTAGGCTTGCCGCGGTATTCGGTGTTACCGGGGTTACCCGGTGGTGAGACATACACTGATTACATAACGTGCCCACCGGTAACACCTTTTGTTTTTATGGAGGAAGAATTGAAAGGAAAACTCTGCAGTTTCAGCGTGCGCCGGTGTAAATTACAAGCGCTCCCTCTGGGCTGCAGTCTGGCTCCGCTGTTCTGGTTAGACCAGCAACTAACTTTAGTTAACGCTAGTTGTGAGGCAGCCAGTGTTGTATGACTGTGAGCGTCCATGCTAACGTTAGTACTTTAAACAGTAGCAGCGTGCGTCTTGTCTCTATGAACCTACAGAATGGACGGTTAAAGCATAGACTCTTGCTTACTTTAAAACTTGTATTATCAACATACATATAACGTAACGTTCGCTCTAGTCTAGCCGCTAAGGATACCCGACTGGTGTCTCACTGTTATTGTTCCCAGGAACAACATGCACTAGTAGGAACTAACAATCCTATTGTTTACATTTATTTTTACGGTGTAACCGGTAACACCGGTGTTGTCACGTGTTTATTACCCGGTGGGAAAATGTCCACACCGTGGCATCCCTAGTCTGAACTAATAGACAAATGCCAGATGAAAAAAGCATGCTCAGTTCAGTCTATAGTTCCATGTTGCACCTGGTCAACACAAGTTAACGGTCTGCCCGCTGTAACTCGAGACTGAAGACTGGATGCTTTTATCAGGGATCATAATGAAATACAATAGCAACAATATCCAATATCCTACAGTATTCTTTACTGATTATGGCTAAAAACATTAATGCAACAGGTACATGTGGCCAACTTTTCCTCACCAATGAACCGGTGACCAATTCCAACTTTGCCTGACTATCTCTCAGTTATTGGCTGAGGTAGCAGCAGTCTGGGATATGGTTGTTGACAATGGCCTTATTCTCCATCTTCTTCTCCATCTGCCATCTTTGATTGTACCTGTTCTGTCTCCCTACCTGTCCTGCAGATATCATGGAAGATGCGGAGCAGCAGGGTCTTGGTGATGCGGCCGGTCCTCCTCACAGAGCTGTCCAGCTTGGCCAGGGCCCAGTCGAACTGCTGCGCCTGCTTGGAGCGCACCCCGAGGCTCGTCTCGTCCCGCAGCTCCGTGGCCACCGTGAAGCCACGCGTGCCTCCGCCCACTGCGTACGGCCACACCTGTCTGTGTAGGAGGGGGCGTGGACAAGAGGGGAGAGGGAGACAGATGTGCCAAACGGGGGGGGGAAACAGGAAGGAACGGAGTCATCGAGAGGGGAGGGAAGCATGTAAGAGCATGGGAGAGGGTTCGATGTCGAGAAGAGAAGGAAAGACAAGGGAGACAGTGACAGAGACAATGAGATGAGTAAGAGATGGGACAGATGGAATGAAAGGAAACACTCAGTTCACACTGTATTTTATAGCAAGTTTCTTATTAAGTGTTCACTGCCTGAACAGCACAGAATGAGTTGAGTGCAGCAGGCCACAATAGTAAAAGCATCACAAACATGGCTGACAGCATCCCTGGTTGTGATTGCTCAATGGGTATTTGCATTTTTGTAATGAGCCATGATGACCTTGACCGTAAAGCCACTATCAAGAATGCTTTCCCGACATTCAACATGAATGGTGACCGTTAGCCTCAGCCCCGTTGTCGGAACTCTTTCGGCTAGCTATGCTAACTTAGTTCCGACGACGGGGCTAGCCTCAGCCAGAAGTCGTCTACTCAACGAATACTGAATCTTGCCGCCAGTGGCCCTTCAATACGCCCAGTGACAAAATACTGAGCATCAAGTTTGATATCAAAAGATGCGTCATGACATTAGCTAGCTAGCAACTAGCAGCTAACCTAATCTCATATGAGAGCTAGCAAGTACCGTAAGGCTACTTGGGCTGGTACACACAGAAGAGACAAGACACGAGTGGAATAACGTTAACTCGCGCTATTTAGGATAATAGGATGGGTTGGGATGTGAAATGAATGAACTGTCAGCACGAGCTAACGTAACAAGCCTTATGTCAAATGGGAGGCCATGTTTGTTGCATTATACACTGCTGACAGCTACGTAACTTGAATTCAATCAAAAATGATGAAGCATATATGTCAAGACATAACATTTGATTGCCCTGTCATGTTCCTATAAATAAATGGCTGTGGCTGTCATTGAGCCTCAATGACATGCCATGCTCGCGCGCTGATCACAGTACAGGCTAGCGGTAAAAGGCGGATGATACCTGGAAGCATTTTGCAAGCGAGGGGAGATCTGTGCGGAAGAAAGGCCCGCTCTTCTGCCGCCGAAAGCCCCGCTGTACAGCCGGCTGAGCGGCGGTCCATTTCTTTTGGTCCCTGTGATCTGAAGCAAGCCAGAAGGCGAAAACTTGAGCACTCGGGCTGATCTCAAGAGCGCAGCCATGTTTTCGTCGCAGCGTGCAAGGGCATCCGTAGCACGTGACCGGTCAAAGAGCACTGGGCGAGACCACTGCGAGCGGAGGGGTGTTCAGTGGGTGTATATCGTGGTGATTATGTCAAGAACACTGGGCGAGACCACTGCGAGCGGAGGGGTGTTCAGTGAGTGTATATGTCAAGATTCTTACGAATGATTCTTACCGATATTTATTAAATATTTGTCTGAAAATAATACTGTTGATGGTGTGAAGATTACACTTTAAAATATATTGTAAATTCCTGGCCTGTTCTGCATAATCTTAGTGTGTCTAGTTAGCATTTGTGCCCTAACAATATCCCCATCAATTGTAAGTTACATACATTGACATAACAATCCTTTCCACTGTCTCAAGAAGATGCAAGACGATATAACATTTGGTATGATGATCTTGCAAAACAAATATGAACTCAATGTGTACTTCTCTGTCTAGCTAAATTATTTTATCCATAAGAACAGAATCCTGAAATCATCCCCCAAATGTGTTTTTTTTTTATTGATTGATTGATTGGAAAAAAAAACCAAATATATTTCATGAATACATTTAAATTGTACTAGAGCTAATAAAGGGAATAAAAGCACAGAAGCTATTTGACATTTTAACATATTTTCATACTGAATTAGATACGATTAAACCAATCCAGCAGTGACAGTGATGTAGATTATTTAATTAATTTTGTCTTCTCATTTTATTTTTTATCATCTCCTGTATATTTGAGTTTTTCTATTTTTATAGACTTTGAGACATCTATAACTGTTCATAATGTAACTGAATTCTAAGCTACTGCTTCCTTAGCAATCTCTTTGCACTATCTAAGAAGCACTGAATGTCACTGCCACTTTAGTTTTGCACATTTGCACACAAAAAAGGAACACATTACACTGTTATGTTAATACACCGTATTCAACAACAACATGCATTTCTGAGAAGTCTGACAATAAAGTCATATTATAGCACATTGTATCGGTATATCCAGTGAACTCTAGTAAAGGCTTTTTGGTATTTCTATTTCACAGTGAAAGAAGATCATTTTTTGTTTCCACAATATTTTATTACATTAAGTGTTAAAAAACAAACCTCAGCATGTTCAGGACAAGCTCCACTAGCTCAATTCTTCAATCAACACACTATTCTCTTTCCTCTTTCCTTTCTTCCGCCCCTCCTCAACCACTGTCTTTGCTCTCTCTGTGGCATTCCTGTCACTCTCCCTTTGACTGTGTTGACTCCAGAGTTGGATGGCCAGCCTGCGGATCTCACGGGCATTGTCCAACACCCAGGCCTGGAAGAACTCACACTTCTTCCCTGCCAGGAAGAACTTCTGCCTCTTCCCCGCATCCTCTCCTCCTTTGGGCAGGGCTGCTCTGGCCTGGGAAAGCGCAGAGCGGAGTTGACTCAAAGCCGCCAGGCAGTAGCCTGCCGCATCCTTCCTGCTCCTGCCGGTCATGATGTGAGCTGTGGCCTCCACCGCCCGGGCTGCGGCGTGAGGGTCTTCCCTGTCAAAGTAGCCCCCGGCCAAAACGGCGGCCTCTCCGCCCTCGACAGCCTCTTCAACGGAGTTGAACACCTTGCTTGAGTTCAGTGCCTCAGACACTGCTAGGGTCACATCACAGAACTCAAGTGTCAGTGAATCAGGATCACCATTGAACAGGCACAGGGTGAAGGTGTAGCCAAACAGTGTGTTGACAAAGCCATAGCTTACAAGAGGAGATGGATTGGCAGACAAAGAACTCAACTTTGGAATTTTTACAGAAACTGGAGGAACACTGGCAGCTTTTGAACTTGTTCCCTTGCTTATTTCTTTATCATTTTTCCCTTTAAACTTATGTGCCTTTGTGGCAGATTTACCCTGATTCTGAACCATTTCTGGTGATTTATTGACTTTATTATCAATGTCCTGTTCATCAATAGGAGTTTTAACACAGCTAGATGCTATAGGGTCATGCAACTTTTCCT
>NC_139647.1:15472645-15482645 GCF_964638095.1 Poromitra crassiceps
CAACCTCCTATCACATTCCAGTTCCAGGTGACATGACAAGACAACAAGAGGACATCCAATTCCAGTATAGAATTGTGTGATCAGTGATAATCACTGTTGATGTCAGTCCAGTGAAGCGATGTGAACTGATGACATCACTTATCTTCTGGTGTCCCTCAGCCGCTCATCGATGCTTGTTGTCAATGGCAGGTGCTGTCGGTAGCTAACGTTAAGACATGGCGCTGGTCAAACAAAGTTGTTTTGTTGCTGGACGTATCTCCACTAATCATCGATGGTTGAACCCTAGATGTAACACACGTGTGTATGCAAGTGGCCTGACCACAGCATCCAAGTCGCCCCCGACCCAGACTGACAGAAGGAAGCAGTTGTTGTGTGATGATGATGGGCCCGATCTACAAGACTTCATCTCCGGGGAACTGTCGGAGAAAACCAAGTGGGAAGAGTACAGAGGCAACCTGAGGAGAGAGAAGGGAGAGAGGCTGAGGCTTCCTCCATGGCTGAAGACAGAGATCCCCATTGGGAAGAACTACAACAAGCTGAAAAACACACTGAGAGGCCTCAACCTGCACACAGTGTGTGAGGAGGCCAGGTGCCCGAACATCGGGGAGTGCTGGGGAGGAGGACAGTATGCCACAGCCACGGCTACCATCATGCTGATGGGAGACACATGCACCCGTGGGTGCAAGTTCTGCGCAGTGAAGACGGCACGCCAGCCCGCTCCTCTGGACCCCGACGAGCCCTACAACACCGCCAAGGCCATCGCTGCCTGGGGCTGGACTATGTGGTTCTCACCTCGGTAGACAGAGACGATATTGCTGATGGAGGAGCAGAGCACTTCGCCAAAACTGTCTCCAACCTGAAGGAAAGATCTCCTCACATCCTGGTGGAATGTCTGACCCCCGATTTCCAGGGTGACCTGACAGCAGTAGAGACGATCGCCCTGTCAGGGCTCGATGTGTACGCCCACAATGTGGAGACGGTGCGGGAGCTGCAGAGTTACGTGCGCGACCCCAGGGCGGACTTTGACCAGTCCCTCGGTGTTCTGAAGCAGGCGAAACGGGTCAAACCCACTCTGCTCACCAAGACTTCCATCATGTTGGGCCTGGGGGAGACTGGACAGCAGATACGCAACACCTTGACTGAGCTACGGGAGGCAGGAGTGGACTGTCTGACGCTGGGCCAGTACATGCAGCCCACCAAACGCCACCTCAAGGTGGAGGAATACGTGACACCAGAGAGGTTTGCCCACTGGGAGAAGGTTGGGAAGGACATGGGCTTCGTCCACACTGCCAGCGGGCCCCTGGTGCGATCCTCTTACAAAGCCGGAGACTTCATGAAGAAGCTGCTGGCCAAGAGAAAAGCAGAAGTCCCTCTAGCACAGAGGTTCCCACACATCATCTAACCAGGCACCCCGACTCTGGAGATGTATAGAAAAAAACACCTTAGAGCTTAAACTAAAAACAATACAGCATAAATTGGTTTGAAAAGCACTCAGCACACCGCCCCCTAGTGGCTGCCCTCCAGCTTCCTTCTGCAGCACCTCCTCCAGTTAGCTTTGGTCTATCAGCTTTCACACAATGATGACATCCACTTTACAGCTGGAACACATTCTTTTAGCAATGCAAGTAACAAAGATTGTGGTCGTCACAAGAGGACTCACACAACGGAGTTAAAGGCTTAAGTCGGGTACAGGACCGACATTAAAGGAACACTCCGCCGATTTTCAACCAGCTTTGTATAATCAGTAGTTTATCAAAAACTGTTTAGTAGGCAATCATTTAGTTTCGTTTGACAGTTATTGAGGGTTGATTTGAGTCAAAGTTGATGCCAGTGATGTCATTCATACACATGACATTCATGACATCATGCACTGGTCCACAACCTTGCTCAAATCAACTCTCAATTTACTACAGTACGGTTTCATGTGCATGCGTTGGCATGTGTGAGTGTGTGTGTGTGTGTGTGTGTGTGTGTGTGTGTGTGTGTGTGTGGAGGTCCGGTGAGACAGAGGAGGCGGGCAGGTCTCTGTGGTTTCAGGTGAGTGAGGAGGAGGAGAGGATGAATAAGTGAAGAGGCTGCAGACTGGACTCATGTTAAATGTAGAAAGGCTAACGGACCAGACTGCTGCTGAGCTGTTTGTGAGTGAGTGAGTGTGTGTGTGTGTGTGTGTGTGTGTGTGTGTGTGTGTGTGTGTGTGTGTGTGTGTGTGTGTGTGTGTGTGTGCGTGTGTGTGTGTGTGTGCGTGTGCATGTGCGTGCGCGGGTGGGCACTACGGAAGACCAGCTCCCTGTCCCACTGAGCTCCCAATTAGCACACACCACTAGAGCAGGACACACACACACATGCACGCACACACAGACACACACATGCACGCACACACAGACACACACATGCACGCACACACAGATGACCCTAGAGAGAGGCCTCAAACCTGCCTGTCAGCTGCTGTTAGATCACACTGCAGTGGGCCGACAACACAACACACACACACGCACACACACACACACACACACACGCATGCACACGCACACACACACACACACACACACACACACACACACACACACACACACACACACACACACACTAAGATGAAATGTAATATAACATTTGACATCGTTGAATAATCAATAATTTCTCATACAAACATATCAAGTGTCATTTGTGAAGAGTAAAATACCTGGGTCCAGTTTTTGTGAGGACAGCCTCTGTGACATTCTCTTGTTTCATTTCAGATGTTTCTGGGAGGTGAAGGAGGTTCCCACACACACACACACACACACACACACGCACACGCACACGCACACACACACGCACACACACACATTTACGTAGTGAGATACCCTCCGCTGCATTGCCTGTTTTGTCCTAGTGCATATTTTAATGACATCATCAATAATGGACATGGGGCCTTGGTGGCAACCAGGATCCAGAGCAACACACACACACACACACACACACACACACACACACACACACACACACACACACACACACAGACACACACACACACACACACACTATGTGGGTCAGACTGTTTGAATGTGAATCTTTAATTAACGATCTCTGGTTTGTTAGTGAGCCCATTAGTGTGCTGCTGTTTGCCAGCGAGCCTCTGGTCTCGTACAGTATTGCAGACTTTAACACTACTTCAATATAAAATAGTTTTTGAACCAAAAACTTGCTTTCCTCCATGAGGCCAAACAGAGTGAACTACTGTCATTTCCCCTCAAAAGAACATTTCTATATCATTATTCTACCAACTGAGAGTAGTGTGCCAGACATTTTAAGTAAATTAATTCTCATGATTGTACAGATTTTTTCCACCAGACTGTATTCTATTAGATCCTAACTATTGTACAAAGATATAAATGCAGCAATTTTGTTTTTTGCTCCGATTTTTCAAATGTTGAACTAAGAATTCCAACACTACTTCTATGCACAGGGGGCAAAAAGTTGAAATCCGTGTTAGTGAGCACTTCGCCAAGATAATCCATCCAGATTTGACAGGTGTGGCATATTAATATGCTGATTAAACAGCATGATTATTGCACAGGTGTGCCCTGGGCTGGTTACAACAATGATGTTGCCTTCAGATGGGGTCGTGTTGTCCATGTTTCACGACAAGAGTCCATAATGTGGTATTCACGACTTGGGAAGTGGAATTTTCTGAAAGCTCCGAGTTCACGATATCGTCTACACAACTTCCCATGTTGTCACATCTGATCATGGTCTTATAGAAGATGCTCACGGCCAGCTTTTCTTCCTGCTCCTACGAGACGTGCTGTGATGCCTACAGCCTGATGTCTGTCAATGTTCATGTCATGAAGAATTCAGAGAGAGAGAGAGAGAGAGAGAGAGAGAGAGAGAGAGAGAGATAGAGAGAGAGAGAGAGAGAGAGAGAGAGAGAGAGAGAGAGATAGAGAGAGAGAGGATAGAGAGAGAGAGAGAGATGAGAGAGAGAGAGAGAGGGGACACAGAGAGAGAGAGAGAGAGGACACAGAGAGAAGAGAGAGGAGAGGGAGAGAGAGAGAGAGAGAGATGAGAGGGAGAGGGAGAAGGGAGAGGGAGAGAGAGAGAGAGAGAGAGGGACACAGAGAGAGAGAGAGAGAGAGGAGAGAGAGGGGACACAGAGAGAGAGAGAGAGAGGGAGAGAGAGGAGAGAGAGGGAGAGGGGAGAGGGAGAGAGAGAGAGAGAGGGACACAGAGAGAGAGAGAGAGAGAGAGAGAGAGAGAGAGAGAGTGAGAGAGCGAGCAAGTCGCTCTGCATTTCTAATGACAGGATATTGTCAAGCTATGTTGCACGAGATCACATTATGATTCAGATTAAAACAAACAATTTAGATCATTCAGAAGAATATCATCTTTCCTCTGAATGAGATATATCTGAGCTGTAATGAGGGGTACCTGTATGATTTGTCCTACTAATCCAAAGTGAGAAGAGGATCCTAAAATAAAGATAATAAAAGCACAAATGTGCATGTCCATCTACAGCTGCATGTAAATGTCCATATATTGATGCAAAAAGAAACCATTCTCCCCCTGTGATCTCTGTTCCCTATATCTGTCCTTACCACCTCATTACTCTTGCTAGTCACCATGATGCATCTGTTTCTCTCTCCCTTCCTCTGTTCCTCCGTCTCCAGAGCATCCCCACGTGAAGACCAACACATCTATCTTGGTGTGTCCCCGGGAGTGAGATCCATCTGGCCCCTGATAGGCCGAGGGCCTGTGTGTTCCCGGGAGTGAGATCCATGTGGCCCCTGATAGGCCGAGGGCCTGTGTGTCCCCGGGAGTGAGATCCATCTGGCCCCTGATAGGCTGAGGGCCTGTGTGTTCCCGGGAGTGAGATCCATCTGGCCCCTGATAGGCTGAGGGCCAAGTGAGAGAAGGCAGAGCGGGGAAAGAGCTGCTGAAGTAGAGGAGGAGGTGGTGGAGGCCTCCCAGGAAAAAGATAGTCCTCGCTTTGCTTGCATTTCTTCCGAGAGAGAGAGAGATCTCAGAGAGATCAGAGAGAGAGAGAGGGAGATCTCAGAGAGATCAGAGAGATCAGAGAGAGAGAGAGATCTCAGAGAGATCAGAGAGAGAGAGAGAGAGAGAGAGAGAGAGAGGGAGATCTCAGAGAGATCAGAGAGAGAGAAGAGATATCAGAGAGAGAGAGAGAGAGAGAGATCTCAGAGAGATCAGAGAGAGAGAGAGAGAGAGAGAGTGCGAGGATTGCCTGGGTACTCAGAGTTCCCTGGGTCAGCTTGTCATACAGCTCACTCAGTAAATCAATCTGTTTATTGCCATTTCAATAAGCATTCCGTCTGTGTTTTCCCACTAAGTGCTGTGCAGTACTGGTGTCACAGTCAGACGTCATGGCTAGATGTCCTACATGTGTCTATTTCATGAGTCTAAGGAAAGAATGAAAAGGTTGGAAGCGACTTCTCCGCTTCACAGTAGGGAAAGGGCGCCCTCTCTGCTGTGTCTACGGGTGGAAACCCACAATTACACATCTGGAAGAACAGAAGAAAAACGACAAAGAGTGAAACCGCTCGGAATTGGAAACTACCGGTACGCAATATTTAAGAACACGAATAGCCCGACTCGACGGACAACAACCTTGTGTATAAGGCAAGTATACTGTTATTGTGATCGCTATTATGAACAAGTGAATGGAGCCCGTAGCGCACGTGCCGTGCTACGCCCGGACTCCGAATGAGAAACAGCAGGCGGAGTCTCGTGTTGAGGCTACTTGCTACTGTATGTAGCTAATCCACAAAAATAAAATGAAATAAAACCAAATAACACGATAGAACGAATACCGAAGCACCAGATGCTCCGGATCTGGTGGATCTCAGGCCAGATCTGGCACATCTCAGACCGGAAGACTTAAGTGAGCAGTAACAGATACCAGGCTCTTTTGCTTTGAGAGAGCATGCTGCAAGGCTAGCCCACAAGACCTTCTGACCTACTTAAAATAATGTCATTATAGGCTTCTGGATTCATTGGATCATTTTAGTGTCACTCCAACAAGAACATTATTCTGGGGATACAACGTTTGCAGAGTTTTTGGAACGCCTGCTCATCATATTGAATAGTGGTGAAATTAAATGTTGGACCTCTAGACATATCCTCCTGACACCCACACATACTCACCCACACAGCAGGGCATTCAGAGCAGGTTAGGCCTAAGTCACCTGCAGCAGACCAGGGTTTACTGGACACTGCTGCGGGGTCAATCTTGTGATTAGTCTTCTGCTGAGAGGATGCTCTCTCTCTCTCTCTCTCTCTCTCTCTCTCTCTCCTTTCTCTCTCTCTCTCTCTTTCCTCTTTCTCTCTCAGTCTCCAGTCTCTCTTATCTTTGACAGCAGTTCCATTCTTTCCCAGTAGATGGGGCTGTGATACTACTGATGATCCATGACAGCCTTTCATCTTTGTGCTTGAGCTAGACTCAGCCAGGCCTTCAATTGACCAACTCACTAATAAGGTCAACCTTCCTGTGGACATTTTAAACATGTTAACTCTACTGTCATTGTAGAACAGCAGTACCTTTGCATATATCCTGCACAGATCTAGCCATTACAGACGTCTCACTTGCTACCTGACCACAACTCCACCAACTCCCACGTTCAATTTGAACAAATGTACCCACGAGCTCAAGCATACTCCATATTAAGACATCCTCACAATGCTTTGTGACAATCCTACTGTGAAACGGGGGCTTGGCTTCCAATCACAGGTCAAATCCCTCAGTCTCACATGGAATTCAATGTAGAAAGAAAGAACCTCGTAATGTGAACAGAAGTAGACTCAGAATTCTAATTTGCCCTGGTGAGAGAGATATCAAGGTAAATAGGACATACTTGATTTCCATAATAAAGTCCAGTATTGTTTATCAATCAATCAATTTATAACAATGAGATTTCTCTCGTGTGTTTATTCCGAGCGGAGCTGCTCTTACAGTGACATGCTGCTGATGACTAGCAACAGATGGCAATGTCCTCCTGACACTAGTGTACGGGCCGTGCACACACACATGTCCTCCTGACACTAGTGTACGGGCCGTGCACACACATGTCCTCCTGACACTAGTGTACGGGCCGTGCACACACATGTCCTCCTGACACTAGTGTACGGACCGTGCACACACATGTCCTCCTGACACTAGTGTACGGGCCGTGCACACACATGTCCTCCTGACACTAGTGTACGGGCCGTGCACACACATGTCCTCCTGACACTAGTGTACGGGCCGTGCACACACATGTCCTCCTGACACTAGTGTATGGGCCGTGCACACACATGTCCTCCTGACACTAGTGTACGGGCCGTGCACACACATGTCCTCCTGACACTAGTGTACGGACCGTGCACACACATGTCCTCCTGACACTAGTGTACGGGCCGTGCACACACATGTCCTCCTGACACTAGTGTACAGGCCGTGCACACACATGTCCTCCTGACACTAGTGTACGGGCCGTGCACACACATGTCCTCCTGACACTAGTGTATGGGCCGTGCACACACATGTCCTCCTGACACTAGTGTACAGGCCGTGCACACACATGTCCTCCTGACACTAGTGTACAGGCCGTGCACACACATGTCCTCCTGACACTAGTGTACGGGCCGTGCACACACATGTCCTCCTGACACTAGTGTACAGGCCGTGCACACACACATGTCCTCCTGACACTAGTGTACGGGCCGTGCACACACATGTCCTCCTGACACTAGTGTACGGGCCGTGCACACACACATGTCCTCCTGACACTAGTGTACGGGCCGTGCACACACATGTCCTCCTGACACTAGTGTACGGGCCGTGCACACACACATGTCCTCCTGACACTAGTGTACAGGCCGTGCACACACACATGTCCTCCTGACACTAGTGTACAGGCCGTGCACACACATGTCCTCCTGACACTAGTGTACGGGCCGTGCACACACATGTCCTCCTGACACTAGTGTACGGGCCGTGCACACACATGTCCTCCTGACACTAGTGTACAGGCCGTGCACACACATGTCCTCCTGACACTAGTGTACAGGCCGTGCACACACATGTCCTCCTGACACAGGCCGTGCACACACATGTCCTCTTGACACAGGCCATGCACACACATGTCCTCTTGACACAGGCCATGCACACACATGTCCTCCTGACACTAGTGTACAGGCCATGCACACACATGTCCTCCTGACACACTGTGTCCAGCACATGTGTGTCACTGGGCATGTAACAGGCATGTGATCAGAAGTGTGTGTGAGACATGATTCATAGTGGCCTATCTATGACGTGTGCATGCAACTGACATGTTTCCATGAGTGTTGGGCAATAGTATAACATGCATCGTGAATGACATATGTCCATCATGTATGCTATGTTAGCATGTGCCGTTTCCTTTGTACGTGTGTGCTCGTGCGTGAGTGTGTCATGTTTTAACGTACACGTGTGTGTGTGTGTGTGTGTGTGCGTGTGTGTGCGTGTGTGTGTGTGTGTGTGTGTGTGTGTGTGTGTGTGTGTGTGTGTGTGTGTGTGTGTGTGTGTGTGTGTGTGGTAGTAATCCGCAATGGGCAGCTGTGCTCATTCGTATTCAGCCCCAAGGCACTTCTAGCCCGTCTCACTGATTAGGGATCAGAGAGAGAGAGAGAGAGAGAGAGAGAGAGAGAGAGAGAGAGAGAGAGAGAGAGAGAGAGAGAGAGAGAGAGAGAGAGAGAAATGTAAGGAGTGAGAAAGAGAGACTGACAAAAAAGAGAGTCAAAGAGAGAGAGAGAGAGAGAGAGAGAGAGAGAGAGAGATAAGACAAAGCAAGAGAGAGAGAGAGACAGTTAGAGACAAAGCAAGAGAGAGAGAGGTCCTCTCCCATTTAGTAAACAGCTGTTTAATGACTCTAATCCCATTAAGCAGGGGGAGCAGATTGCCCCCTCACATAACATGCATTATATGTAGTGTAAGTGTGTGCTCACAGTGTAGTACTCCTCACACACACACACACACACACACACACACACACACACACACACACACACACACACGCGCACACACACACCCACCCACACACACACACACACACACACACACACACACACACGCGCACACACACACCCACCCACACACACACACACACACACACACACACACACACACACACACACACACACACACACACACACACACACACACGCACACACACACTGTATAGGCGGCCTCCTTCCCAGGGTATGAAATTGTTTTGCCCTCATAAACATCTCGATCAGGCCCTTAATGTCACATTGCAAGGTGTTAAGGAGGCTCGTAGGAGAGCAGCCTTGTGGAAATGACATGTAAATCAAATGAACACTGTGATGTTTTACCGTGTGATTTGACCCGCAGCTCCTCAGTGGACAAAAGAAAGAGGAGCAGGAAATCAGCGTCTCGAGTGCTCTTGTGTTTGAAGAGCGCAGGGCGAGGCGAGGCGAGGAGAGGCGTGATTGCTGCACGCTGCAGAGAGGAGCACACATGGGCTGATTTCATACAAGCACAGAGCGAGCGGTTGAAGGCCGGGGCAACGTGTCTGTTCATCCTCCAGCCTGGAGGTTGCCGTGTTGCGGCAGTTGATTGCCTGGGCAGATCTTTTCAGTGTTGAATGCATGAATGAATTGTAGCATAGTTCTTCATTTCAAAGTAAGTGTTGTTTATCACGGCACTGAAACATTCAACCAAATAAAACACTGGACACCACAAAGACAACACTCATAATCAAACCAGGCCCAGTGTAGGACATTTTTTAAATATTTTGGGGGCAACTTTTGCCCCCACTGTCTAAAAACTGGGGGCATTTACAAAATGTTGGGGGTACTTAAAAGTAAGTAATAGTACATAATGTTGCTAAAGCACACAAGGGCAAAATGCGGGGTCCCCAGGGCCTGGCACCGGCCCCTGGACCGTCTCAATCCGGCCCCCAACGGCCTCAAAAGAAAACAAAACAATCCCCCAAAAACTCTAAAAGGCAGAATTATGTTAATA
>NC_139647.1:15487645-15592645 GCF_964638095.1 Poromitra crassiceps
TTTCTGCATGGGAGAGAGAGTAGTCTCAGACACGGGTGTATTAGGGGTGTCAAAAATAATCCATTATAAGATGCATCACGATGCGGACGACGACGTACACGATTCTGCATCGATTCACAAATGTCAAAAATCGATTATTAAAAATAATAATAATATATATATATATATATATTACATTATTAAAATTTTCTGGGAAACGGAAGGTCAAATCTCGATGCCTGTAAAGGACTATATTATTTTTTTCACTCCGACTCGAACGCTGCCACGAGTCTCTACGAGTTACGGTTACTGAGATACGTCCGCCCTGCATGCAGGGCTACAAGAGAGAGACTGCAGACAGAATATAGTGTCAAGCCGTTCGTCGGCTAGCAGCTAGCTTTAGCACTTGCTTATCAAGTGTTGAACGCTCCGGTGGAATGGTGTCCAGCCTGTTATTTTGTGTCCTGTCGCATCATCAAGGTTCTGCTTCTGGCACCATGCATGACATGTATATGATGGATGCCCAGTCAGGTGATAATATGTTTTGACTCATTCTTTATTGCAACTTAACGTGAGTAAAGCTTAACGTCAGTGAAGCTTGTGCTTCTTCTTCTTCTGCACTCTCCGCTTTTACTGTGGCTTTCCTGCATTCTTGGAACCCTGACTGCCACCTGGTGGCTAACTCTTGTAACAGAGGGCAGCATTTGTATTAATAAAATATAATGGAAGTACATGCATTTGTTTATTTTAATTATGGATCATAATACAATGCAACTCCAAATGCACTTTATTTTAAAAGTAGCCACACAGTGAGAAAAAAGAACGTGAGAAAAAATAAATCATGTATTGGGGAAAAAAAGTGATGCATCGATTTAAGATGCATTGAGATGCACCGATAATCGTTTTATAATCGAATCGTAGCCTTCTGAATCGTAATCGAATCATGAGGCCAGTGAAGATTCACAGCCCTTTCTGTTGCCGAGAACCCGCTCGGCGCTCTTCGTCCATTATGAGCTGACACGATGTCCATTCCTCCTCTTAGAGACGAGTCTGCTAGGCTCCAGTCCAGCCTAGTGGCAACAAGCTATAGACGCCACGGCACTGAAGATGACTGAAGCTGTCTCTCTAAAGAGGACTTGTTCCAGGAAATTGATTGGTTCAACTTCTGATGCGACGTCAAAATCTGTATGGAGAGGATGAGTCATCAATGAAAGGTTCTAAGTTACTTCTGCTTTTGATCCACCGTTCGATTTGAGAAGATCCTGCCTGCCCTGGACCACAGGCAGCCTTCTTGCTAGCTCGTTTCAGTGTCTGTGCTCTTCACAGGTTGCGAGTGGCAGAGGGGGTTTGGAGCTGGGACACCAGCACCACCACCTCCACCACCACCTGACTACATTTCCCATCAGCCCCATCAACTCATTGCTTTGACTTATTGTATTCTCATTATATTACATTAATTTCTTACTGATTTGGTCCATGGCCTCAAACATAGTCCTTTGCTCATTGCTGTCACCAGTAGCCACTTGCCTAGTACTCGCCTGCCCTATTGGCGCACGCGGGTGTGTGTATGTGCCCCATTATGATATCATCAGTGTATGTGTGCGCCCACCTATGATGACATCACTGATCAGTCTTGTCACAATGCCTCCTTGTGTGTGTGTGTGTGTGTGTGACATCATTGATCAGTCTTGTCACAATGCCTCCTTGTGTGTCTGTGTGTGTGTGTGTGTGTGTGTGTGCACCCTTGTGACATCACTTTTGACATAATCACTGATGACATCATCACTGATGACATTACATCATTAGCTAATTAGCCTAATTAAAAAATGCAGCTCCGTCAGGTCACCCGCACGGGTGCCCTTTACACTTCCTGAAAGTTTCAGCCCGATCGCACGTAAAACGGCGCTAGCTGTGGCCGAACACAGAACTTGAAACAAAGTCCACACATACTCAATTTTATATATATAGATAGATGGTAATGCAGTTAAATCATAGAGTAGGTTATGGTAGTAAAATAGAAGCAGCCTTAAGTGTACTTACTCTTAATCCGGGGGAGAGAAGCTTGTATGTTAAAGTGATAGCCCTCTCTCCCCCGGCTTAAGCATAATCTTAAACCCGGGCAGACTTTGTATGTTAAAGTGATAGCCCACTGCTGTGTGTTTCTGTGGTCTGTGTTTGACAGGCTAATCTGGCACTGCGTGGATCCCATCAGCAGCTGACTGCTAAATTGAGTTAGCTTGTTAAAGCTAGCCTCGCTGTCTGAAGTGTGACCTGTGGCTGCTCTGGCTCTGTTGGCTAGCCAGCGTTCCACTTTGACTCACCAACACCCATCGGCCATCCACGGCTTGACCACACACAAGTTTGTGTGACAGAGAGATCACAAGTGCAAGTGCAGCTACAGTATAGGTCAGTTTCTACACCTTTGTCCAGACCTAACCCTGAAACACACCCACACACACACACACACACACACACACACACACACACACACGCACACACACACACACGCACGCACACGCACACACACACACACACACACAGTGGCATGGCTGCAGTCCTCTTAACATGTACTGCTTCTGTTGCTATGGCGACCACTCAGCTGCCACTCCAAGCTGCGTAACCATGGAGACACAAGTCTCTGGGTGTCATCCCCTAGAGAGCTCAGTGCTTAGTTACATCACAATAACATATGTGTGTGTGTGTGTGTGTGTGCAATGCATGCTGGTCTTTTTTCTGATGTGAGTCTAACCTGTCTGGGAGGTGTTTGCTTGTGACGTATGGACTCTAGGTGCCAATGTGCATGTGTGTGTTGCACAGGTGAACAGAAGAGCAGATCATTTAGTTTTGTGATGCTTCCCAGGCCTTCCTTTGATATCTTGTCAATGAGGTGTGTGTGTGTGTGTGTGTGTGTGTGTGTGTGTGTGTGTAGCACATATGCATTTGTTGTTGTCCAGGTGACAGGTGTTAGAGCCATATGATTTCCGCAATGCAGAAAAAACTGACGGAATCATGGAATTTGGTAATAAAAATGGAATCAACAGTAAAACATGGAATATTGCAGAATTTTCCATAATTTAGCTGAAATTGATAAAAGTAGGCCTAGTTATTGAAATGAAAAGTAGACCTTGTCATCTACAGTCAATAAATCATTGGGTGTCCTGAAAGCCATCTGAACATTCAACACTCCTTTCAACTCTTTAGGTGACACATTAATCTGAGGATACTGGCTCAATAAAAACATGAGAACTCTCGTAACGTACGGACCTGGATTTAGTGTCCTGACCTGAATCCAGACACACATTAAGAGACCGGAAAACATTGACTCTGCCCATAACTTCTTTGTAATTAGCATTGATCGACATTTTCAGAAATAAGGTACAAGTTGAGTGCAATTTCCCCAGGCTAAAAGGCCATTAAGTGGTGTGACAATCAATATGTAAGTTCATGTTCGGGACATAAATCCATTTACATCAGGCAAGATAGAGAATGTCTCTCTTCGATCAAACAGCCCTGGTATTGCAGTTCGTTTAGCTAATGCAGACGGAGTTATGGACGGATAATTCTACGCATCCTCTCTGCGTGGCTTTGTTAATGCTCTTAGCAGCCCGTCCTAGCTGGCCAAAGAAGCTTTTAAGCTTCTCCTGAAGCATAAACCAGAGTGGCTGCCGGGGCTATTTGTGGATATGGTGAGTAATGAGCACTGTTTGGGCGGATTATTCCTTTAAGGCCTATCAAGTAAACAGGCAAAGAAAATAGGCCCCACATTCTTGAAATCTCCAGTGAAAAACCAGTTAGTCTCTCAGTCTCAATCCCCCTCCTCCAGTATGTGAGGAACTTGGAAGTTATCTAACGTTTTAAGATTTAGGTCACTTTTCATGACCAACAAGATATCACAGTGGCCTCTTCTCTGACGTTTAAGCTGTGCTCACGTTAAGTTGCAATAAAGAACGAGTCAAAACATATCACCTGACTGGGCATCCATCATATACATGTCATGCATGGTGCCAGAAGCAGAACCTTGATGATGCGACAGGACACAAAATAACAGGCTGGACACCATTCCACCGGAGCGTTCGACACTTGATAAGCCAACGTGCTAAAGCTAGCTGCTAGCCGACGAACGGCTTGACACTAGTGGCCCATTTCCACCGCTGGTATCGGCGCGGCCCCGCCCAGCTCGTCTCGCTTTTTTGTCTCATTCCACCGATCAAAAACCTGGACAGCCCGGGTTGAGTCGGGGTTGAGTCGTGCTAGTTTTGGTCCCTGCTTTGTTGAGGTTCCAGCGCTGTGGACCCGGTACCATACGGTGACGTGAAAACACTGCAGACGACTGATTGGTCAGGCAGAATCGTGTTTACTGTCTACTGTCAATGCTGGATAGCAGTTTAGTGGGGCTTACCCTCTCTTCTATTATGTTATTTCCATCAGTCTTTTGTGTTGCTGCCTTCGGCTCTGGTGAAATAAAATCGATCTCCTTGCTCAGCTTTAACATGACGGTGGTTTTCAATTGTTTTGAGAGAGAAAAAGTCCCCTCCTGGGAAAGCCCTTTGTAGTTGTGTGTGTAACGTCGGCTCCGCTAGGCCGGAGGCGGGGGTTTAGCGAAGCCGCGGTCTTGCCTGGTGAGTTGCCACCGGGGTAGAGGCTTCGCTTCTCCACGTAGTGTACTCCCGTCCCCCGCGCAGTGCATGCATGTGAGTTTGAGTAACAACAAAGTGATATCCATTCTCCTAGCCGATTGTCACATTTGCCCATGTACACTGTAGGTCATTTAGAGGCACCAGTATTTCATAACCAGTTTAAAAGTTCCGTGTATGGATTTAATTTTAACGTTATACGTTATAGCCTACTTCGGCTATGGGCGGAGGACAGATAAGCGGTCGCTATGACGACCAGGTGTGGGCGGAGGCGAGTAAACTTGCTTTGGAAACAGAGTCTATAAGTAGAGACGAGTAAGACCAGGTTGAGTAGAGCTGTACTGTGCTGTTATATGTGGTGGAAATGAGCCATAGGCTACTCTGTCTGCAGTCTCTCTCTTGTAGCCCTGCATGCAGGGGGGACGTATCTCCGCGATTTGACCTTCGGTTTCCCAGAAAATGTAAATAACGTAATTTTTATTTTTGTATTTTTTGTATTTCTTTAATGATCGATTTTTGACATTTGTGAATCGATGCAGAATCGTGCACGTCCGCATCGCGATGCATCTTATAATCGATTATTTTTGACACCCCTAGTACAGTTCAAGTCATCAATCAGTCCATAAAATACCTCATGTTTTAGCTTGAATTACAATAGCAGGTAGGCCTACTACTTACGGTTTATAACATAAGAAACTACAACATGTGCTCAGTGGAGCACAGACCTCCTCCATGTGTGACAACCACCTTTTGGTGATATGTCACCAAAAAAACCACGGCGCCTTTTGGCAAATTGACATGAGAAGGTGATCAGTTGTTCCTTGGCCCATAACTAACCTTCATACCAAGTTTTGTGCAAATCCATGCGCCAACCTTTTGAGATATTCTGCTAACAGACAGACGGACGGACACAGACACAGGTGAAAACATGACCTGCTTGGCAGAGGTAATGAAGTTGTAATGAAGTTAAAACAATATTTCTTATGATGGAGGGGTTTTAGGCTAGGGTACTTGGTTTCCTCAATATGGCAAATTAGGCTAGATTTAAGACAGCGATTCATTGTTACTGATGCCTGCAATCAGTCAAACTATTCTGTTAAAATCCACCGTCTGTCCCTTCTTTCTTCTCCCGCTGTGTCTGTCTTTGTCCCGCTCGCTCTCTCTCTCCTCCAGTCAGCAGTGGAGGTGTCTCAAGGGGCGGAGCCATGGGGGCGTTCCTGGACAAGCCCAAAACGGAGAAGTACAACTGGCACGGCGAGGGCAACGGCCTGCGCTACGGCCTGAGCTCCATGCAGGGCTGGAGGGTGGAGATGGAGGACGCCCACACGGCCGTGGTGGGGCTTCCCGCTCCGGGTCTAGCGGACTGGTCCTTTTTCGCCGTGTACGACGGTCACGCCGGCTCCAGGGTGGCCAACTATGCCTCCAAGCACCTCCTGGAGCACATCATCGGCTGCAGCCTGGGGGCCACGGGGACGCAAAGCCTGCAGGGCTCCTCCTCCCAGCCCGGTTCGGACGGCTCCGGCAGCGGCCCCCCGGCCCCGGTTCTGCTGCCCACCGTGGACGCGATGAAAGCCGGGATCCGGACGGGCTTCCTGAAGATCGACGAGCACATGCGCAGTTTCTCGGACCTGCGCAACGGCATGGACCGCAGCGGCTCGACGGCGGTGGGCGTCCTGCTGTCGCCCGAGCACCTCTTCTTCATCAACTGCGGCGACTCGCGCGCCGTGCTGTACCGCAACTCTCACGTCTGCTTCTCCACGCTGGACCACAAGCCCTGCAACCCGCGCGAGAAGGAGCGCATCCAGAACGCCGGCGGCTCGGTGATGATCCAGCGGGTGAACGGCTCGCTGGCCGTGTCGAGGGCCCTGGGGGACTACGACTACAAGTGCGTGGACGGGAAGGGCCCCACGGAGCAGCTGGTCAGCCCCGAGCCGGAGGTGTTTGAGATGGTCCGGGCCCCGGAGCAGGACCAGTTTGTGGTCCTGGCGTGCGACGGCATCTGGGACGTCATGTCCAACGAGGAGCTGTGCGAGTTCGTCAGGTCCAGGCTGGAGGTCTGCGACGACCTGGAGAGGGTCTGCAACGAAGTGGTGGACACCTGCCTGCACAAGGTATGTGTAGATGTGTTGTTTAGAAGAGCAGGATATTTTATGCGCCTGCTTTTTTCCTGTGTCACTTTCCTCTGCGTCACTGATTGGACTGTCAATCTCTCCACCCCTCTCCTCCTGGTTCTTTCTCCACCCCTCTCCTCCTGGTTCTCTCTCCTCCTGGTTCTCCTCCTGGTTCTCTCTCCACCCCTCTCCTCCTGGTTCTCTCTCCACCCCTCTCCTCCTGGTTCTCTCTCCACCCCTCTCCTCCTGGTTCTCTCTCCACCCCTCTCCTCCTGGTTCTCCTCCTGGTTCTCTCTCCTCCTGGTTCTCTCTCCACCCCTCTCCTCCTGGTTCTCCTCCTGGTTCTCTCTCCACCCCTCTCCTCCTGGTTCTCCTCCTGGTTCTCTCTCCTCCTGGTTCTCTCTCCTCCTGGTTCTCTCTCCACCCCTCTCCTCCTGGTTCTCCTCCTGGTTCTCTCTCCTCCTGGTTCTCTCTCCTCCTGGTTCTCTCTCCTCCTGGTTCTCTCTCCTCCTGGTTCTCTCTCCTCCCCTCTCCTCCTCCCTCCATCTTAGGGGAGTCGGGACAACATGAGTGTTGTGTTGGTGTGTTTGCCCAGCGCTCCCAAAGTGTCAGAGGAAGCTGTGAGGAAAGACGCTGAGCTCAACAAATACCTGGAGTCTCGAGTCGAAGGTGAGAATGGATGGATGGAAAAAAGAACTGAGGTTTATGTGCAAATATTATGTTCTAGCTCAACATTTAGAAACGTAGTGGACTATTTCAAACATGTTATCCTCCAGTTTTCATAAAAATGGCTTTGTAGTACTCACTGAATCCAAGTCTCCAACTATAAATAATTAATTGTATCCCAATCCCAAAGTGATATTAAATCATTGAATCACATAATGTTGTCCATGTTGACTGAGGGATGATATTTTTATTTTTATGATAGAAATGAAACGTGTTATTGAAAACAACATATTACCTTGAAAATGGAGGATCACTTTTCTCATGTCAGAAACCTTTAAACCGGTTTTTGAGAGAGCTGAAGGTTTACCAGCTCATTAACCCATTGATACCTGATGCAGCATTTGCGTGTATATCCCTCATTTGTGTGCGTATCCCTTTAAGACCGCGAACCGCGTTAACGCGGTTCGCGGTCTTAAAGGGATACACACACAAATGCTGCATCAGGTATCAATGGGTTAATGCCTCAACAAGCTTCATGAATCTATGGTCTACTACACTATGAAACCCATTTAGAACCTTCAAGAACACATGGTTATCAGACTTAAAAAACTAGTTTCTTTCTTCTTAGTTCCTGCAAAAGTTATTTCTTGGAGACACAGCATTTTTACCCCCAACAGAAGCCATGTATCATATCTCTGTAAGTAGGTTTGCTCCACCGACCACTCTGTTGTCTAACTGCCAGCCAAGCTGAAGAATGACACAGTCCTGACCTGCTTTTCCATCCCAGCGAGCATTCCTCCTCTCCTCTCCTCTCCTCTCCTCTCCTCTCCTCTCCTCTCCTCTCCTCTCCTCTCCTCTCCTCTCCTCTCCTGTCCTCCGCTCCTCTCCTCTCCTCTCCTGCCCTCTCCTCTCCTCTCCTCTCCTCCTCTCCTGCCCTCTCCTCTCCTCTCCTCTCCTCTCCTCTCCTCTCCTCGCCCATCTTTCTCTCCCTCGCTCAAACATTCCCCATCTTCTCCGGATGGTTTCTCTGCCCCCCTCCTCTCTCTCTCTCTCTCTCTCTCTCTCTCTCTCTCTCTCTCTCTCTCTCTCTCTCTCTTACTTCATGTCATGTTTCCTCTCAGGATGAATGAGGTTCTGGTGAACATGGTGCATCTTTCCTGCACTCTTAGTTGCTCATGTCTCTCTCGTCTGGCTGCTCTTAGCCAGTCTAACAACAGGCTTGTTTAGCTGTTTCAGATTGGCTCTGAAAAGAGAAATCTCAGAAGTCTCTCACCACCCTGAGGCCGAGGATCTCCACACTGCTCTTATGAGCAGCCACTCAAATAAGCCTGTGACCCTTTTGGTCTTGACCCCATGATGATGGTATGAAAAACCAGGGTGTCACATTTGGAGGAAAGGTTGTAACGCTCAGTGTGTGACTCTGTAGCACAGGTGGCAAAACAATAGAGCCAAAGTGAACGTCACTTCCTGCTTCAGCACTGTACCAGAGATTTTCATCCGCCATTTATTTTCCCATAGACATTTAGTCAAATGCGTATAAAAAATAGTTTTACTTGTTCAAACCAAACGGTTCAGATATATTTAGAAACGGGAGAGACCGCATAACATTTCGCTGGGACCAAAACGTAAAAAAAATCGGATTTAAAGAAAATATTTTTTCGGTGTCGTTTTTTTAAGTTTTGGTCCGAGTGAAATGTTCTATGGTCTCTCCCGATTCTGAATATAGCCGAACCGTTTGGTTTGACCGAGTAAAACTATTTTTATAAGCATTTTACGAAATGTCTATGGGAAAATAAATGGCGGTACAGTGCTGAAGCAGGAAGTAGGCAGTCACTTTGCCTCTCTATAAACTAACACTGGAGTAAGTTAATAATGTGAAGTGAATCATGTTGACTGAATGAATGGTGAAGGGAGTCCAAAGTGGATCCAGCTAAGATGCAGCTAAGATGTGTGGATGTTCAGGCCAGGTGAAATGCATGCTGGGAGGAAGCAGGGTGATGTTTGTCCCCAGGAGCTGTGAGGCTGTCTACCACTGCTAGATAGAAAGAAAGAGGGAATAAAGAGAGAGAGAGAGAGAGAGAGAGAGAGAGAGGGGGGGGAGAGGGGGAGAGAGGAATGCTCTGGCTGAACATTGAACTGGCCTCATGCCACACTCAAACTAGGCTGCAGGCCTCTGTCTCTCTGTCACCATCTGTGTGTGTGTGTGTGTGTGTGTGTGTGTGTGTGTCTCTCTCTCAAGTCAACTTGTATGGTTTCCATCTTCCCTTCCTGCTCCTCATTTGTCACATTTTTGTCCCCGCCCCCACTCTGCTCTCCCTTTCTCTTCCCCCCCCTTTCCTTCTGATCTGGGTTATTACCACATGGGTTATTACCACATGGGTTATTACCACATGGGTTAATACCACATGGGTTAATACTAGGGGTGTCAAAAATAATCGATTATAAGATGCATCGCGATGCGGACGTGCACGATTCTGCATCGATTCACAAATGTCAAAAATCGATTATAAAAAATAAATAAATGAATAAATAAAAATGTATTATTACATTGTTTACATTTTCTGGGAAACGGAAGGTCAAATCACAATGCCTCTAAAAGACTATTATGTATTTTTTTCACCCCGAATCGAACGCTGCCACCCACTCTACGAGTGACGGTTGCGGAGATACGTCCGCCCTGCAGGGCTACAAGAGAGAGACTGCAGACAGAGTAGCGTTAGTGTCAAGTCGTTCGTCGGCTAGCAGCTAGCTTTAGCACTTGCTTATCAAGTGTTGAACGCTCCGGTGGAATGGTGTCCAGCCTGTTATTTTGTGTCCTGTCGCATCATCAAGGTTCTGCTTCTGGCACCATGCATGACATGTATATGATGGATGCCCAGTCAGGTGATATTCGTTCTTTATTGCAACTTAATGTGAGTAAAGCTTAACGTCAGTGAAGCTTGTGCTTCTTCTTCTTCTGCACTCTCCGCTATTACTGTGGCTTTCCTGCATTCTTGGAACCCTGACTGCCACCTGGTGGCTAACTCTTGTAACAGAGGGCAGCATTTGTATGAATAAAATATAATGGAAGTACATGCATTTGTTTATTTTAATTATGGATCATAATACAATGCAACTCCAAATGCACTTTATTTTAAAAGTAGCCACACAGTGAGAAAAAAGAAAGTGAGAAAAAATCAATCATGTATTGGGGAAAAAAAGTGATACATCGATTTAAGATGCATCGAGATGCATCGATAATCGTTTTAGAATCAAATCGTAGCCTTCTGAATCGTAATCGAATCGTGAGGCCAGTGGAGATTCACAGCCCTAGTTAATACCACATAGGTTATTACCGCATGGGTTATTACCACATGGGTTAATACCACATGAGTTATTACCACATGGGTTAATACCACATGAGTTATTACCACATGGGTTACCACATGGGTTAATACCGGCTTGTCTACCATGTTTTGTGTGTTTCAGAGATGATGTCTCGGTCAGCAGAGGAGGGGGTTCCAGACCTGGTGACGGTGATGAGGATCCTGTCCACCGAGGGCATCCCCAATCTTCCACCAGGGGGCGGCCTTGCCAGCAAGTAAGCCGCTCAGAGATGCACAATGGTGTCTAGGCGTGAAAAACACAGTAGTTTTTTCTTTTTTTTCTACGGATGCAGCGATCGGAATCGGAGAGTTTTCAGCCTAAAGGTCCTTACACATCAAGAGCGATGCGAATATACGGCACGAAATTGCGATGCGAGTTTTGTCCCACCTGTCAATCACAGCCACAGATGTGTACACGTCAGAAGCGAATTTCTGAAAAATCGACCGTGGTTCGAAAAAAATAAACACCGCAATAACGCTCAGCGAAACTTCGCCGTTGGTATGCACGGTTGCATTGACTGATATAGGTTCGGTAAATTTTATTGACGTGCAAATTAATCGCACGGAAAAAACGCTCCCGATGTGTCAGGACCTTAAATATGAGATTGGAGAATTCCAATTTATGCTTCATATGCGCCGATTGCAAAAACCGATGGATCACGCAAACTAAGCATGTGAGCCATTTCTAGGCGGAATTGTGGTCAATGGTCGCATGCAAACACAGTGTGGTGAACGGCACTGCACAGCGGACACGCGCACGGACCGCTGCGGACAGCATGGATGTGGGCCACACACAGCGGTGAAGTTACTTTTAGGTTGGACGTCAGAGTAGCCCACTGTCTGTATTTGCCTTATTGTCGTGAATGTGTGTTTTGTTTTCATTCAGCCGGTGTCCCGGTTTGGCAGAGTTTGTCACGTTTAAGCACCGCGAATGGCCCGAAGGTCCAAACACCGCCCGGCCGGGAAACGAAAGGCCATCGCATCAAGCGACACCTCACTAACGCCCGGGACCCACATCTGCATGAGCGCGCGCAGTTCCCAGCAAAAATACTACTACTACTAATGCATAAGTGTCATTACTACTGCACTACTGCCATTACTACTGCACTACTGCCATTACTACTGCACTACTACTGCACTACTGCCATAGTGACATTTCATTAACTGGTCCGACATCAGTATTAGTCAATGTGATCCCATGATGGTAGTGATGATGGTACTGCCAAGCTGTAGTTTTCAGGGTTTTTTCAGTTCTTACTTGCATAGTCTAGGTCCAGAGCTCATCACCTTCTTCCTGCCTGTGTGTTCCCCCTGCAGACGCAGTGTTATCGAAGCAGTATACCAGCGTCTGAACCCCCACAGGGAAGAGGACGGGGTGAGTACTGATACACCTGATGCATCTCTACATAGAGAAAGAGCGTCGTCCATCTGACACCATTTTCATCAACACTTTAATATACGAATCATGTGCTTTTGTTTCCGAGGCTACGAAAGAGATCTAAGGCCATCTTCAGACTAGGAGGCCAAATCTGATTTGTGAACTTTAGTGACCTATTAATGACTTTATCCAGATTGGTTTTATGACTCTGGATGCTCCAAGTCTGATTTGTGTCACTTGTCCCAAACCACATATGGAGGTAGTTTCAGATCCACCAAATCTGATTTGAACGTCACTCGCAACTCGTCATCAAATGCTCCTGCGCAGGAAAACCACGTCACCAACGTACGTATTTACTGGCGCCCACGTCGTTACCATAGCAACCCATGCATATAGGCTGTTTAGGTCTGGACACACAGATCCGACTTTGTGGCAGTGCGGACACACTCCCAAATCATTTTTATCAGCAAATCAGATTTGCCTGTAATGTGAACATGGCCTAAGAAATCAACTGTCTCGTTGGCTAACTTTATCCCTCACACACACACACACACACACACACACACACACACACGCACACACACACACACACCCTCACACACACACACACACACACACACACACACACACACACACACACACACACAGACACACCCTCCTCCTCCTCCCCCCGCGGGTGTTGATTTCCACCTGAAGCCATTGGAGGTGACGTGTTGAGAAGGACTTTCAGAGATTGCTTTGAACCTGCTCCCTCCTGATAAACAGCTTGACTGTTCTCTGTGCATGGAGCATGCGGCACAACCTGCCAGCCACCCCTCATCATGTGTGCATGACAGACAGCACACAGCTTTGTCTCAGGCATTACTAGTGGAACGGAGAAGTTTTCCTACTCCAGCAGGTCCATGGGGCTGCAAGTGAAAAGCATTCTCTCCTAATTGTAGAAAATGTGACTTAGTTCATTTTAATTTCACCTCAGACAAGATTTGCTTTCAAGTCTGACATTGACCTAGATTTGCTAGAAAGATGAGCAACATTTCAGGGCGCTGCTTGATGACATCACTAGGGTGGCAGTACAGTACAGTAGTAAGGATTTAGAATGAATTAAAACAACCACAGTCCAAGGCAGAAACGCAATTCAAATTCAAAATATTGAATACCAACACTTAACTAGCCTGTGATCCATTTATTGTTTTTATCTTTATACTAATATCCATATTTGATTGTTGATTTGCATGCAAATAGACACCCCCCCGCACTATGCATCTCTAGTGTAGATGGGTAGTTTGTTTAGAAGCAGGCCAAACAGATGCACTGCCTTGATTCAGCCTGTTGGGGAAATTTTAAGCCAGATTTGTTAATTAGGACAACAGACACACTGTTCCTGTCATGTCTTTATGGCACCTATTGGGCCCAGTCCCCACTACACACATGCGTGCACACACACACACACGCACACACACACACACACACGCACACACACTCTCGCGCGCACGCACGCGCGCACACACACTCGCACGCACACACACACACACACACACACACACACACACACACACACACACACACACACACACACACACACACGCTGATAAGGGTTATGTAGATTTGTCTAACTGTGTGTTCACCCTCTGATTAACGCAGCCCTCCTGTTTCATTTGGTAAGTGACATATATAACTGTTACACCCCTCCCCCTTTTTCCAACCCCTCATCTACATGTTTACACACACACACACACACACACACACACACACACACACACACACACACACACACACACACACACACACACACACACACACACAGGCATGTCAGTGACCACCTGCTGCACATACTCCCCCTCTCACCCCTTCATCAGCCTCTGATCTAGTCTCTGTAGCATGCGGAGCTCCACTTACAGTGGACAAAGGGCTCCTCGATAAATCCATTTTGAATCGTAATCGAATTAATTAGTTAGGACGATGTTAAAAAAAATGAAAATCGTAAAATCGATTTACACTTTAACTAGGGTAAATACTAGGGATGGGCATTTTAAGCAATTTAAATACTCGAGTACTCTCCTTCTATTATGAACGAGTGCTCGAGTACTCGCGCGGGGGGGGGCGCGGGCTGTGTGATTACTATGGTAATGACTGAGCAGGGGTAATCTGCTGGGTATGGGGCTGTTCACACATTACGTTTGCATTTTTGCATGGAAAAAGCGCTACCTGGAGCATTTTTTGTCAGGAGAGGGACTGACTGACTGTGATATTAGGTGACGCTAAGCTAACATCTAAAGCCTACCTCAGACAGTATCTCCGATGGTTGGATGGATGGCATTGCATTAGCTCTTTGGAGCAGACACGTTGTGAAACAAGCGAAGGCATTTCCAATACATGTCCATTGTCCAGCAATGTCAGGTTATTGTCCAGTATCATCCATTTTACTTTATGATCACTGTTACACTAACGTAAATCCACGGATTACAAGGTCCGGTGTTCTGCCAAAAAGTGAAAACTGGCCAGTGTGATTAACGTTACAGCTACAGCTGAACAGTGATCACCATGAAGCGATTGTCTCCCAAAAAGTCATTCCTTCTCCACATTTAACGTTATGGGAAACGACAGTGTAGTCAGTAAACTAGTGCAAAGTTTTGAATTAGTTTTATCGGGCGTGCGCTATGAAGAAGCGTGCGTCTCATGCGGGAGAATATCTGCAGCCACCATTTTCGGGATGAGCTGGAAAACTTCTGGTTAAAACTTTCAAAAATAATGTTACTTAAACAAAAGTAAAACGCTTATTGATGCACGTTGGAGGAGAAAAGGTATTTCAACGAATGAAGCAGCAAACCTTGTATCAAAATACTCGTGATGTTATATGGCGTGAAACTGTGACTGTAACGCATTAATCAAAATAAATAAGGTTACGTTACAATAAGCGTTTTAGTTTGAAAGCAACAAAGCGGATGACGTACTTGTACATTCTGGCTGACTTGACGCCCGTGCAGTTCATGCTGCCAGATCCACATGACGATGCGTGCATAGATCTTCTAGACTAGACCATTTTTAAAGGGGTGGGGGGTGGCGCGAGTACCCGAACAGCAGAAACGTTACTCGAGTACTGACGTTATGAACGAGTGCTCGAGTACCCGAGTACTCGTGCCCATCCCTAGTAATTATCTTACGGCGGGGCGGCTCTCTCTCATGTACGCATGCTGCTACTCGTCCCTTCTCCCCGCTGTAAAGTCTCTCTGGAGGCTGTGACTACTGGCTACTAAAGACAGCAGCGCAATGGACTTATTTCAACACCTCCGACCAAAAAGCACAGAGTGAGCACTGAGCAGCGTGTTGCACTGCGGGCTGTAGCCTACAAGATAACGATGGCCACAACACACACGCGCGCGCGCAGACACACACACACACACGCGCGCGCACGAACACAGACGTTATCACCGGACAATGAAATGTTGCCTTTATAGTTCACATAACAAAACAACACGTGAGGCCAGCGAGTACTGATAGATTCTGCTTCTGCTGCTACATGGCTGTAAGTTACCAGCCTCAGCTGACTCACCCTGTGTGTCTGAATTTCCCCCTAACTGCTATCGCAGTTCCCCGCATACCTGTTGTGACTTTGTGTTATTCTAGTACAGATATAACTCCGAGCACGGGTGGTCGCTTAGACACTGCTAATATAATTATGTCACGGAGGCACACGCTACACCGAGTGCTCGATCAAATCCACCAGTGTCAAGTAGGGGTGTCACGATACACTCAGTTCACGATACGATACGTATCACGATACTGGGTTCACGATAACGATACGATACGATACGATTTTAACAATATTTTTTTAAACTTGAATAATGACAATATATGACTGGAAAAGTAGTATTTTATTTGAAATGCACAAATACAAAACATGCTGTTGTGGGAAATTGTTATTACAATAACAACTAGAAAAAACATGAGATTGGAGATAAGGCTTATCTTGAAATAGAATGAGTTACACCGTCACTTAGATTTACTTTGAACTAAAAGGTTTCTCAGCAGTATAAATTCTCATTATGCATCTTCATTTTTTCTTCAAACTCAAACAACAAGACTTTTCTTAATCTATTTTTTATGCATCTTCAGTTTTTCCTGTCAAGTAAACAGTTTTGCCAGAAACTCAATTGAATGGTTTCTCTCCTGTATAACTTCTCATGTGTCTCTTCAGAGACTTGTTCAACTGAACTACTTTCCAGACATTGAACTTCAACAAACAAAGACGTTTCTTAGTCTATTTTTTAAAGAAAAAAAAAAAAAAAAAAAAAAAAAAAAAATCGATATGAGATTTCATCTCAACGATACATATCGTGACGTTTTACTATCGCGAAATTTCGTGGGACGATATATTGTGACACCCCTAGTGTCAAGTGACTGCAGGTTAGCAGGCAACAGTCAGGAAGTTAGGCATAGCAGCGGCAAGCTAAGACAGGAAGTTGGGTTGTTCTGCCTTCAGAGTAAAAGCGTAAATTGTCACTTATGACAACAAATGTTTAGAGAAGAATAATAGTATAAAAAAATCGATCGAGACATGGCTGCTCTGTGTGCAGACATGGCTGCCGAGGTTCGACGAGGACGAGTGCTCGTTCTTCCTGGTTCCTCTCTTGTCTGTCTCTCTCTCACTCCACTCACTCTCACAGACCGCTAAACACACGCATGCACCGCTGTCTCTCACTCTCTCACTCACTCTCTCACTCTTCTCCCCTCGACTGCACGCCAGCGATGTCGCACTCTTTGTCACTCTGTTCTCTGCCTCACTCCCTGCAGTCAAACCGAGGCCTTGGACTTGTTGTGTTGGTCGTAGTGTCGCAGAGAGAGAGAGAGAGCGCCCACCCACCCGCCCCCCTTCTTAACATTCTGTTTGGTTGTGTTTCTAGGAAAACCTGGCCTTGAATTCCAGATCGGGAGGGAAAGTCACTGACTGTACTGATTGTACTTCTATGTTTGATAACGGCATGCCCTTCTTTTTTCTCTCACCCTGTCCCCCCCCCTCGTCCTCTCTGTTTTCCTTCTCTTCTCTTCATCTTTTTCTCCTCCTCCCTCTCTCTTCCTCCTCCTTTGCCATATTCTACTACTTCCGCCTCCCCTCCGTGTTTCTCCCCTCACACTCTCTCTTCCCCTCTCTTACTGGCTTTCCTCATGCAGAATGGAGCTGAATTTGAGGACCCCTGGTAGCTGTCCAGCACAACTGCCTGATCCAAAAACAGGACCACTTTTCCACAAAAGATCACATCTGTATTCAGCTTTTGATTTCTTCTGGCGTCCCCCCCCCATCCCCCCCCTCCTCCTTTCTCCAACACTGAGAGATCAATCGGAGCAGGAATACTGGTTCAAATAATAATCATAATCATAATAACTCCCAATCCAGAGGATTGCAAAACGGATTTTGTTGGTTCTTTTATAAAAAACAAAAAACACCCCCCAAACAAACGAAACAAAGCAACAAAAAAAAGAACAATGGCAACGATAGTATGAAAGCAGAATAGCATAATAACATAATTATATATGAAGAGAAGCAGAGGAGGACCGCTTTTCTTTGCCCCTCGGTTTTCTTGCCTTTTTTTGTGGTGGTTGTTTTTGTGGTGGACTGGTGGAGACCCGGGAGCAGGCCTGGTGTGGACGCTGTGGGGACACAGGGACTCTGTGACACCCTCTGGTGTGGACACTGTGACACCCTCTGGTGTGGACGCTGTGACACCCTCTGGTGTGGACGCTGTGGGACACAGGGACTCTGTGACACCCTCTGGTGTGGACGCTGTGGGGACACAGGGACTCTGTGACACCCTCTGGTGTGGACGCTGTGACACTCTGGTGTGGACACTGTGGGACACTGACTCTGTGACACCCTCTGGTGTGGACGCTGTGGGACACAGGGACTCTGTGACACCTTCTGGTGTGGACGCTGTGGGACACAGTGACTCTGTGACACCCTCTGGTGTGGACGCTGTGGGACACAGGGACTCTGTGACACCCTCTGGTGTGGACGCTGTGGGACACAGGGACTCTGTGACACCCTCTGGTGTGGACGCTGTGGGACACAGGGACTCTGTGACACCCTCTGGTGTGGACGCTGTGGGGACACAGGGACTCTGTGACACCTTCTGGTGTGGACGCTGTGGGACACAGGGACTCTGTGACACCCTCTGGTGTGGACGCTGTGGGACACAGGGACTCTGTGACACCCTCTGGTGTGGACGCTGTGGGGGGACAGGGACTCTGTGACACCCTCTGTTGTGGACGCTGTGGGACACCAAGCCAGCCAGCCAGGGACATTTGGAAGACACTGAAGGCGGTTACCTGGCTACATTTTCGGCGTTATTTGTTTGAAATGTAACGACTTTACCTGCACCTGACTGGCAGCCAATCGGCCACAAAAGCCTGTGACGCCCCGCCCTCTAAGCTACCCGGTCCAGGGTTGTGGGCGTTAACGTGGTACCCCGCGCCGCAGGCCTCAAACGGGGCCTCAACACTTCATCTGTCCCTGGCACCTGGCCTGCTGGACAAAGCTTCACTGATCTCTAGTAGCCCCCTGGTCACAGAACTCCCAAAGACCGCTGTCTCCAAGCATCAAATTCAGGGCCCAAGACTGAATTTGCCCCATGGCACCCGGGGGAAACAGGGCACCCCAGCGGAAACAGGGGTTTATGGGGAGCCTTGTTTTCAGGTGAGAGAGCTGAGTCACTACAGGCAGGCTCAGGACTACCTCCAGCAGGACCTCCAGCAGGACCTCCAGCAGGACATGGCCTGGTGCGCTTGGCTGCATCCTGTAGGCATTATGTGAAGGGTTTAAACTGAAGTGTGACGGCTCTTCTCACACGTCCCTGCTCACCTTCTCTCTTCTTTGGAAAGTTGTGGCTTTTCCCTCTCTCTCTCTCTCTCTTTTTGCTTTGTGTCACTTCGTGCGGAGAGACACATCTGTCATTTCCATTGGCAGACATCATTGGGTTTTCAGCCTAGCGTTTAACACGGGGGGTTTTCAAAGTGGGACGCGGGGCCTCCCCAGGAGAGCTCCAAGCCGTTTCAGGGGAGGCTCAGTGAATGGAAGTGAAAAACAATCTGACTTGACTTGTCAAAAGGAGATCACAAAGAATAGCGTTTAAATGTCTGTGATTTGGTTAAAGAGGTCATTCAGAGACTTTCCAGAGTCGGAAACAAATAAATACCTTCAGACATTCAGATGGACCTTTTGATGTATTTGGTCTGAAGTCAAACTATATCCGGCTATCTTGGCTCAATGCCTTATGGTCTATAGGATCAAATAACATAATCATGATCCAATAGGCATCCAGAAATTGAGCCAGGCCTTTTGCCAAGCTTTGTCTGAGGGGAGGCCCACAGTCTGACTTTGAAAACCCCTAGTTTAAGAGATAGAAAATATAAATTATATATAAAATCCATATATATAGATATATCTATTTTGATTTAGGTTTGTTTCATATTAATTAATTCCCAGCCATGGTATTTGTTGTGGCCTAAAGTGTGTGTGTATGTGCGTGTGTTTGTGTGTGTGTGTGTGTGTGAGTAAATGTGTATCACACACACTGCCCCCGCACAGCAGCGGTCCAAAGACACAGATTGTGGTGAAGGGAGTCCAACCTCACCTCTGCTTCACCCTCTCCTGGAAGAATAGAATAAGGTCAAAATGATTTTTCACACATAATTGGTCTCTTACATTACATACCTGTCGTACTTTTGACAGTATTGTCAAATTAAGACAATTTATATACAGATCCAAAATTGGCAGACTTAAGGTCCTTACACATCGGGAGCGATGCAAATATACGGCACGAAATTGCGATGCGAGTTTTGACCCACCTGTCAATCACAGCCACAGATGTGTACACGTCGGAAGCGAATTTCTGAAAAATCGACCGTGGTTCGAAAAAATAAACACCGCAATAACGCTCAGCGAAACTTCACCGTTGGTATGCACGGTTGCATTGACTGATATAGGTTCGGAAAATATTGACGCACGAAAAAAACGCTCCCGATGTGTAAGGACCTTAATTCTTAAACGCGTGTCATGCGCACACACAATCCCACTCTAGCTACCACTTGCCTTCTCTATCTCTCAAATATCCCGTGTAAAACGAATGCTTTTGATCCTTTTTCGTGTCTTTTTAATCTCTTTGGTATAGCCTGCGTTATAGAGCACTGTGGCCATGGTCCTATTTCAGATGGGTAGGACAGAATGGACAAGAGAAGGGTGAAATGTCACCGAGCTACTGTAGAGCAGGAGAGAGAAAAGTGGAAGTTTTTTTGTGTCACTGTATGAAGGTAAAGAAGAGCCAGTGGAAGACTGAAGACAATACGCCTCGGGAAGTATTCACGTTGTCAAAGAAGTGGCAAGAAGTGTTCTTGACTTCTCCTCAGCTACATGTTCTCGACTTCTCCTCAGCTACATGTTCTCGACTCCTCCTCAGCTACATGTTCTCGACTTCTCCTCAGCTACATGTTCTCGACTTCTCCTCAGCTACATGTTCTCGACTTCTCCTCAGCTACATGTTCTCGACTCCTCCTCAGCTACATGTTCTCGACTCCTCCTCAGCTACATGTTCTCGACTTCTCCTCAGCTACATGTTCTCGACTCCTCCTCAGCTACATGTTCTCGACTCCTCCTCAGCTACATGTTCTCGACTTCTCCTCAGCTACATGTTCTCGACTCCTCCTCAGCTACATGTTCTCGACTTCTCCTCAGCTACATGTTCTCGACTTCTCCTCAGCTACATGTTCTCGACTTCTCCTCAGCTACATGTTCTCGTCTTCTCCTCAGCTACATGTTCTCGACTCCTCCTCAGCTACATGTTCTCGTCTTCTCCTCGCGACAAGGAGTCCCAATAGGTCATTTCTGTCAACCCACAAAGTCACTATTCATGTCAACTGTAGAAACACAAACTTGGCAGACAAAGCTTCTCCTATTCAACCTTTTTCAAACGCGCATATAAACAAAATGTATGCACGTATATTACGTGTGTATTATGTTTTCAGTAGACACATTTACAATAGATTATATACGTATATACAAATATGTAATATACACACCTGTTGTTCTGTTTTTCTCCAGTCATTCAATGGCAAATTCGTTGTGCTTTCTGAAGTGGCAGTATTGAAAGAGAATAGGCCTAACAGAGCTTGCTGGCTGGTTCATGTTCTTGTGGTACACTTACCCTTGGTGCCATATGACAAATAGGTACTTGAATGTGTAGTTATGATATATATTTTTTTGCAGTTGCATTCTTTTATTGGGACGGTTGATTTTTCTTTTTGTGGTGGTGGGAAATGGGGGGGGGGGGGGGGGGGGCGGGTCGGGTCTTTATAGTTGTGCATGTTTTGTGATTGAGGGAAGAGTGCGTTTGTTGTGCGAGTGGGAGATGTTTTGGGCGGGTGGGGTTAACTGTGGGCGTGTTCAGTATGGTGAAACACAATGTAAGAATATGGATGAGGTATGTATGTGTGGATACCACCACACGGGGATTGGTAATATCTCTTTCTACCCCCCCCCCCCCCCCCCCCCCCAAAGCAGGCAGCAGTTAATAATCGATACCGCATCTGATTTAATCTTATGAAATTGAATAATCCCGTACATTATAATTTCCTGCACCCCCATACTTTTCTGTCTTGTTAATATTGTCTAAGGTTCTACCATGCTGAACACAGGCCCTTTCGTTTAGAATTACGTTTAAGCTATATCACACACTGGGCTAGGAGAGGTGTTGACGGAGGGGGGGGGGGGGGGGGGGCGGGAGAAAAGTGTATTTTTCTGAATGTAATTAATGATCATTATTCACACTATGACTCCACTGCATGGACTGAATACAAGCAGCACTGCAGTACCACTCTCTCAACAGGTCATTTAATGACACAAAAAAGCTCTCTTGGCTCCATTTTGTTTTGGAATAGACTTTACTTGATCATTGTTTTGGTTTGTGGAATATAATATTGAGTCACATGATGGGAAGTCTTCTCACTTTATTCTAAGGAGGTTTGAAGCCGGATTAATCTGCCCCATGACTGGTTGCTTTGAATTCAGGAGACATAAAAGTATAAGTTAGTTTTACAAAGCAGACTTGTCTCCTGAACCGGACACTTGTTCGGGGGGGGGGGGGGGGGGGGCAGCTGGCTCCATATGGACTTAAAGACACCAGGAGGAGGCAACTAGGATTTGGAACCAAGTTCCTTGTTCTGTTCTGGATGGTTGTGAAATGGCCACTAACTGGCAAAGCAGCCAAGAGACGGAACTGAAATTCTTGATATTTTCACAGGGTTCTGCAGATTGGAAAAATGAACCCGAGCACTCTAAAGCCACTCCACTTCTCTGGTCACTCTTTATTTGATATATCCACATTGTATTGATTGACTGATATATGTAGTATGACGACAATGCTAAGTTTCACATTAATTGTTTTATTTATTCCAGTGCTTTTAGCAGTTTTTAAAATGAGAAGTGCTGTATTTTGAGGACAGAGTGAGATTATGATCAGCTTGTGTGTGTTTTGAGAGTGATGTACGGGCTTTACCCCCCTCCTCACCTTCAACGAGGAGGGGGGGGTGACAGGAAGGACGAGGAGACACCACCCCTCCCTCCTTCATGTCCCTCTAATTTCCCAGTATGATATTGTGATGTTTCAGACCATACGGTGAACATAATCTCCAATAAAAGATGGATTTAAGTTTAACCGCTGCCATGTTTTTGTTTTTCAGTCGGGAACTTGAAATGAAATGACTGTGCCTTTCATAAGCACCGGCAGCTCCATACAAAAACACTAACCAAGCATTTCTTCAGCCTTCAGGGTTAAATGCCCTTTCTATTGAACGTTTATTCTATTGTAATAATAATCACACGTGCTGACATTACAAGTTCCTCTCGGTGCCGCCCGGCTGCGTGACGATCAAGTGTCATCCCCGTCATTAACAATGTAGACGAACAAAGTGGGTAAGTTATAGCCGACACACTCGCACACACTCAAACTGTCAAGAGGCAAGCCTGCCTTGGCTTGGAGAGTGAAACTTGCACCGTTTTTGTGACACGGGCCTAAAGTCTCTCCTGACTCGATGAAGATGCAGAATAAAGATGGAGCCCACATTTAAAAACAAAAATGGCCGTTAAAATACTAGCCGGCGGGAACACGTTGGTGATGACGAGCTATTTGGCTGGCAGCCAGCCCCAGTACTTGTGGTGTAAACGGCACCATTTTTTACTTTACATTCACAAGCTGCTCTGTGACTTGTGTAAGAGGCCCTGGAGTGTTAACAGTAGAGATACAGTCTGTGTTGCAGGGTCACTGAGGTTAGATAAGACCAGTCATCACATCAGTGTCCACCTCCCTTTCCAAGAGATAAGCCCAGTTTAGAATGAGTGATGTATTGAGTGTCATGGTCCCTGTATATAGCCTAGTTAGTACACACTCATTATTCTCCTCTCAAGACTGTAACTGTCCTTCTTTGTTTATTACCCCTTGGGTTCAACAGTACAAGATGCAAAAACAGCACATTCATCAAACCGTGTGGGACATGTCATTTTTACTTGTTTATATCTAATTCATATATATTCACTACTTCTTTGTGATATTTAGTTATGATTCTTCTTCTAATAGACCTAATCTTGGTAATATCTCTCTCCCTTCTTAACTCCTTTTTGCATTCCTTCCACAACTGAAGTGGCACTACCAGAGATGGCACAATAACCAATTTAAGATCTATGTCCTCTATGGATTCATACTGTAGCCATGTCGGTGTGACTTAGGCCATGTTCACATTGCAGGCAAATCCGATTTGCTGATAAAGTCATTAATCATCATTATCTAGGTTTCCACAAGGATCCACAAATACGTACGTTGGTGACGTGGTTTTCCTGCGCAGAAGCATTTGATGACGAGTTGCGAGTGACGTTCAAATCAGATTTGGTGGATCTGCGCGTCCGCACTGAAGACACATCAGTCAAAAGCACATTTGAAGCAGATTGGAAACTACCTCCATTATGTGGTTTGGCCAAGGCCATGTTCAGACTAGGAGGCCAAATCTGATTTGTGAACTTTAGTGACCTATTAATGACTTTATCCAGATTGGTTTTATGAGTCTGGACGCTCCAAGTCTGATTTGTGTCACTTGTCCCAAACCACATATGGAGGTAGTTTCCAATCTGCTTTCGACTGATGTGACTTGAGCGCGGACGCGCAGATCCACCAAATCGGATTTGAACGTCACTCGCAACTCGTCATCAAATGCTTCTGCGCAGGAAAACCACATCACCAACGTACGTATTTACTGACGCCCACATCGTTACCATAGCAACCCATGCAGATAGGCTGTTTAGATCTGGACACACAGATCCGACTTGAAAATCAGATTTGTGGCAGTGTGGACACACTGCCAAATCAGATTTGGGAAACCAATCAAGATAATGATGATTAATGACTTTATCAGCAAATCCGATTTGCCTGTAATGTGAACATGGCCTTAGTTCACTTCACTTCGTGACAACATTTGGCTTAGCTGTGCCCCTGGTTCTAAACTGTGTTGCAGTGTAGAGCAGATCCACTGTGCTCCAGCAACAACATAGACTAATCTCTAACCATTCCTGTCCAACTCTCCTGTTTCCCACATTCCACAAGTGGCACTGCTGTGTGTGTGTGTGTGTGTGTGTGTGAGAGAAAGGGTGGGAGGGAAGTCTGAGAGAAGTGGGGAGTGTGTGAGAGAGCACTATGACCATGTGAGCACTGTGAGCCTCTGTGAGCAGCTACATGACTCAGTGCACTGTGTGTTGGCGCTCTGAGTCTCTCCAGCCGACTGCAGAAGAACAGCAAACACACTTCGTCCTCAGGTGCTTTTTCCTCAATTAGGCCGAATTAAATCAGCCAGCAGTCTCCAAAAAAAGCCACAAAGCCGAGTATGGAGCTAGGAGAATGCACCAGGAACCTGGGCTTCCAGGAGGCAGGTGAAGAGCAACCACCGGAGGTGGATTCCTCCTCCACCACCACCTCCGTGGCCGACCCCGGCGAGGAGGACCGGGACTCCACCGGGGTGCACCTGGACTCTGAGTACACGCAGATCAAACCGTACGCCGGGATGCCCAAGGAGGTGTTGCTGCTGTACTCCGGCCAAGCCCGGTACCGAGTGGCCCGCCAGATCCTGTTCGGCCTGACCATAGCCTGCACCCTGGCCCTGGTGGCACTGACGGTCACGGTGATCGTCCTCTCGCCTCGGTGCCTCAGCTGGTGGCAGGCCTCGCCGGTGTACCAGGTCTACCCCCGCTCCTTCAAAGATTCAGACGGCGATGGGGTGGGAGACCTCAAAGGTAAGATGATACACTGACTACACTGTGTGGTCTATGAACTGATCTTCTAGGACAGTGCCATGTTCTATCCAAGTGTCTTATTAGAAGTGTTGTTATTGTGCCCACAGCCCTGCCAGGCAGAACACACACACACACACACACACACACACACACACACACACAGAACACCGAGCGAGAGAGAGCAGCACAGGAGAGATGCACACAGGCAGTGCTGCTGCTGATCATGCTAGTCCTCCTGGCCCATGCAGTACCATGTGCAATGTCAAAACAAGACTAGGTCAAACCGAGTATATAGCTGGCCCACGGTGTTGCCATCTCTTTTCTCCACTGCTGGGACGGAGTTAAACCAATAGCTCGGAGTGCAGCGAGGTTATTGCTGTCCCACACGTATTCTTTCTGATGTTTTATTTCTGTCAGGTATCCAAGACCAGCTGGATTATTTCCAGTACCTGAACATCAAGTCCGTTTGGATCAGTCCCTTCTACCGCTCTCCCATGAGGGACTTTGGCTACGACGTGGAAGACTTCAGGGCCATCGACCCACTCTTTGGAACCATGGAGGACTTTGACGAACTCCTGGCTGGAATGCACGACAAAGGTTTGTGTTTGGAGCAGGCTGTAAGCAGTAAGCAGGCTGTGAGCACGCCTGTGTGGGGAGGAGTGATCGTTGGTTGACTTCGTTAATGGTCATCATGTATCTCTCTGGGGTAGCTGGGTGGCTTACTGGCTGGAAAAGACCGTCCTTGAAGGTCCTGGGTTCAAGGACCCTGTGTCCCCAAGCATCTGCCCAGACGTGATCGTGAGTTAGACTCTGAATCCCTGCTGGATCCAGTGACTCTTCTAATCATGACCTCTCACCTCCCTATGGAGGTGGGACAATGGAAAGTCTCGCATTTCCTCCGTCTGACCTGTCTGAACATGAAGAATCTGTCTGTTTTCCTGTGCGTATCTGTATGACCTCCAGTTGTCCATGACTTGGGTTGTTCTAACCTCTCTCTGTCTCCTATAGGCTTGAAACTGATCATGGATTTCATTCCCAATCACACCAGTGACCGGCACCGCTGGTTCAACCTGAGCCGCGCCGGAGATGAGCACTACAAGGACTACTACGTCTGGACTGACTGCAACCAGACTGAACCAAGGCCTAATAACTGGGTTGGTACTGTACATAGTTTCTCAATGCACAACGTGCTGCCTGTGTCTGTCTTTCTGCCTGTTGGTGTCTGGTTGTTGTTCTTGTGTGTCAGTCTCTGTACCTCAGCTGATGTGTCTCATGTGTTGCGTTGTGGATGATGACTTTGTCTAAGAAGGAGGATGGAGAGAAGGTAGAGGACCTATACTGTATGTGCTCTTTTCCTCCAATTCTATTATCATCACATACATGAAGGTGAATGGGGACATTCTATTCGACTAATCAGAGATGGGGACTTGGACTTGAGTCACACAGACAGTGACTTGAGACTTGTCCTCAAAAGACTTGAGACTCGACATAACATTAAGGAAATGTTTATGAATAATAATGTAAACTAATCAATGCTGATATACTGTATGTTAATAGATAAAGGAGCGAGGATAATGCAGTACATGCTTTGAATTCCTTAGTTTTAGCTATGCCAGTGTTATAAGCAAACTGGATGGTATGCAGCAGATGATATGATCCATAAGAGACTTGACTTGGACTCTAGCTCCAAGACTCGAGACTTGACTTGTAAAAAATGACTTGTGAGCACCTCTGCTCCTAATGTCGTTCCCATCTTGTCCCGTGTTCTCTCCTCAGGTGAGTGTGTTCGGGAACTCGTCGTGGACGTATGACGAAGTTAGAGGAAAGTGCTACCTGCACCAGTTCCTCAAAGAGCAACCAGACCTCAACTTCAGAAACCCACATGTCCGCAAAGAGATGATGGTAAGGTGACATGGCGTGCTCATTCAAAGCCCTTTCTGTTTGTTCTCATGTGATACACACTGGCTTTATACATTAAAGATGTTACATGCACTCGTCCCCTCTCTGTGCCACCCACTCATTTCTAAAAGCATCTTCTGTATAATTTATCCTAAGTTAGACGGGCAGCCGCCAAGGTTTGTGCTATTATTGCTTGTTCGAGAATCGGATCTGCTCCAAAATGTAATGTGTGCTTCCTTGGCCCATGCTACATGCTACATGCTACATGCTACATCCTTCCACCATGCTACACCCTTCATGCTACACCCTTCATGCTACACCCTTCCACCATGCTACACCCTTCATGCTACACCCTTCATGCTACATCCTTCCACCATGCTACACCCTTCATGCTACACCCTTCCACCATGCTACACCCTTCATGCTACACCCTTCATGCTACACCCTTCCACCATGCTACACCCTTCATGCTACACCCTTCATGCTACACCCTTCATGCTTCATGCTACACCCTTCATGCTACACCCTTCATGCTACACCCTTCATGCTACACCCTTCATGCTTCATGCTACACCCTTCATGCTACACCCTTCCACAAAGTTACATGAAAATCAGGCCAGTAGTTTTTCCGTAGTTCTGCTGACAAATGGCAGCGAGAACAAAAACCTCCTTGGCTGAGGTAACGACCATCTTGTTTCTGTGCTGTCCTCCTCGTCTGTTTCACACTGAGGAATCCATCATTATCTCTGCTTACAATCGCTTACACATTACCTTTAGCCGATTGACCCTTGTCTGTCTTATACAGCACATAGGACAACAGAGGATGAGTGTCCTCTGCTCTTTCGTAGACGTGGACTGAAGACAAAGTGGACACTTTTGGTTTAAAGGGTGGAAAATAAAACCATTTCATAAAAGGACCACCGACACATTGGCCCTTGCCATACTAATGAGTCTAATAGTCCTGGCGCTCCCTGCAGTCTCATTCTGGTATTGCAGGCATGACGTCGAACTCTTTTGAACGTCTCTCCTCAGGACATCATTGGTTTCTGGCTGGGAAAGGGAGTGGACGGGTTCCGCATGGATGCAGTGAAGCACCTCCTCGAGGCCGTGCATTTGAGGGACGAACCGCAGGTGGATCCAAGCAAACCCCCAGTGAGTTTTGCCTCTCCACACCTCATGGCTACTAGCCTCGCTCGGTTCAGTCTAGCTCAGGTGCACCCGATGGACTCAGAACCATAGATGATCTATAATGAACAGGTCGCACTTGAAAATGAGATCCAGGTCTCAAGGTGATTCACCTGTATAAATAAAGGTTCAATAAAATAAAATAAATAATGAGGCCCTGGTTGTGCTTTAGTAATGGGTGGTAACGAGCCGTTGCACTTTGCGATCAGCGCTGTTCTCTGGTCACTCACGAGTGACACGTGGTCATCAGGACTGTTTGATGTGATCTGCCAGGTGAAATGGATCCGTCTCAAATGGCAGAGCAGGTGTTCTATTGTGCCACCAACCACATGTCAGTCACATGTCACTCTATGTAAGGTGGCACTTCAGGTGCAATCAAATGTACCTTCAATGATATTCAAGCACCAAGGGGTGCTCCTAGGAATTATTTAACCCTTCATAGTTGTGCCACTGGTTACATGTAAGCTAAATTAACCATAAGAAATCTGTATTTAGCCCAATTTAAGAATGATATAATCTTCCTCTGAGTTGAGGAGATCATGGTTCACTTTGGTTAATAATCTCTGAAAGAATCTTGTTATTATGCTGAGTGAGTGATATAATTATACCACGTGAACTTGTTGTAATGTGTCATAGAGTACACATTTTAATTGTATAAATAGAGGTGTGGTAGGCAGAAGCAGCTCCACTGAAGTGGTACTTTACAATGCAGCTGGTAGAACAAACATTTACGTGAGTGGGAGTTTTTACTTTACATGACGTACAATTTATCTCTGGCTTGATGGGTTCATTTGTGACAGTCTGGTGAAGTAGGCAACCTTGATTTTATATATATATATATATATATATATATACTTATAATTTGTTAGCAAACTAAGCTTGCTCAGGGCAAACTAAGCGTGTTCACCAACTTTCAGGCCTGTCTCTGGATGTTGCTTTTAGGAGTACGGACATTGAAATAAGCATAATCTTCCAACTATTTTCAGATTTTATTGTATGACGAAATCATTTGAAAGCTTACAAATTAATCTGCACTTTCTGAATTTGTAAACATTCCTACTTGTTACCCAAAACAGTCGATGTCACATTTAGTGCTTTGCTTGAGAAAACAAGTGCTGTTCCTACTATTCACACAACATTGTTTCAAGCAGAACTGAACATAGCGGTAATAAGAATAAGAAGCGGTAATAAGAATAATAAGGGATAATAAGAAGGGCTTTTTATTCCATGGAGACTGAAGTTATTTCTCACAGTGGAAAGATTAGTAGAAAAGTGGCATATTTTAGAGGATTAACAAGTCATTGGGATTGACTGAATAACACTATAATACTGAGACTGACTGACTGACTGGTTTACTGACTGTTGACTGACTGGTTTACTCACTGTTGACTGGCTGGTTTACTCACTGTTGACTGGCTGGTTTACTCACTGTTGACTGACTGGTTTACTCACTGTTGACTGGCTGGTTTACTGACTGTTGACTGACTGGTTTACTCACTGTTGACTGACTGGTTTACTCACTGTTGACTGACTGGTTTACTCACTGTTGACTGGCTGGTTTACTCACTGTTGACTGACTGGTTTACTCACTGTTGACTGACTGGTTTACTCACTGTTGACTGACTGGTTTACTCACTGTTGACTGGCTGGTTTACTGACTGTTGACTGACTGGTTTACTCACTGTTGACTGACTGGTTTACTCACTGTTGACTGGCTGGTTTACTGACTGTTGACTGACTGGTTTACTGACTGTTGACTGACTGGTCTACTCACTGTTGACTGACTGGTTTACTGACTGCTGCAGCATTCCACCCACACTCACTGCTGCTCTACTTAAGCAATAAGCCATGAGAGGCTGTGCTTTGTAGTGATTTGAGGACAAAACAAGAGCCCTTGTTGCTGCAACGCCGTTTCCCCTCTTTTACAAAACAGTGATAACATACCTTTGTAACGAAAGAGAATGCAAGTGTTTTTCTAAATTGCTCAATTGTTTTTTTTCAGTGAATTAATACTTAAATTAACAGTTATGCAGTCATGGGTGTGTATTGGATATTTTATGACAAATTTGAACGAGATTCAGTCAGTTAAAATAGAGGATTTTTGTTGAATGGTCGATTAGTTCACTTACTGTTGTAGCATTCAATACAGAAACCACAAACCTTATAATAGCCCCACTAATGGTGGTTTTATGTAATATTCAGCTACTGTCACTGAAAAGCTGACCAGTCATCATAGCCATATTATTTGAACTCTCTAGGAATCGGTCACTTCAGAGTGGGACCTGCACCACGACTACACCACCACTCAGCTGGGGTTGCATGACCTGCTGAGGGAATGGAGGGCGGAGATGGACATCTACAGCCGTGAGCCTGGCAGATACAGGTATGACCTGGCAGATACAGGTATGGCCTGGCAGATACAGGTATGACCTGGCAGATACATAGTATGACTTGGCAGATACAGGTATGATACCTGACAGATACAGGTATGACCTGGCAGATACATAGTATGGCCTGGCAGATACAGGTATGACCTGGCAGATACAGGTATGATACCTGACAGATACAGGTATGACCTGGCAGATACCTGACAGATACAGGTATGACCTGGCAGATACCTGGCAGATACAGGTATGACCTGGCAGATACCTGGCAGATACAGGTATGACCTGGCAGATACCTGACAGATACAGGTATGACCTGGCACATACCTGGCAGATACAGGTATGACCTGGCAGATACCTGGCAGATACAGGTATGACCTGGCAGATACAGGTATGACCTGGCAGATACCTGGCAGATACAGGTATGACCTGGCAGATACCTGGCAGATACAGGTATGACCTGGCAGATACCTGGCAGATACAGGTATGACCTGGCAGATACAGGTATGATACCTGACAGATACAGGTATGATACCTGACAGATACAGGTATGATACCTGACAGATACAGGTATGACCTGGCAGATACAGGTATGACCTGGCAGATACAGGTATGGCCTGGCAGATAGATACAGGTATGATACCTGACAGATACAGGTATGACCTGGCAGATACAGGTATGACCTGGCAGATACAGGTATGACCTGGCAGATGCAGGTATGGGAGCTATAAGCTATATTGGGAGATGTATGGACTGTTATGTAATAATTGAACTCCTACAAATGATTTAAAGGCAGAGATGTGAGATTAGAACATACAAGTAGGGCACAGACAACTGCAAATACAAGATAACGCACCTCAAAATATGCACCAAAAAGCATCGAGATTCCATATCAGATTTTGTAATAGTAGCCCCGCCCCCACGACAGCAGCGGCTCCAAGGATTGGTCGGTCAGTGGCTCTGTTCACCACGTTTGGTCATGTGGGTGAAAATGTGCCACAGGGAGTGAGATTGCAGACTGAATCGAGAGAACCGTGTTCGGTTCCTGGCAGGGCTGCTCCCACAGAACTCTCTAGCTTAGCTACGGTTATTCTCTACGATTAGCGAAAAAGTTTTGATGAGTTTGAAATTATTTGGAGAGCTTCACTTCCCATGTGAAGCAGAGGGTCATACATCGCCTGTGCGACATGACCCCATGGGTGAAGGTTGGCCTTCATCGCTGTGGATCAGTTTGCATATCGACTCTATACGAAACATAAGCTGTTGCCCTACTTCTAGGTTCATGGTGACAGAATCGTACGATTACCACGAGGTGGACAAGACCATGATGTACTACAGCACCCCGCTGGTCCAAGAGAGCGACTTCCCCTTTAACTTCTACCTGCTGGACCTGCCCCAGAACACCAGCGGCTTGTGGGTCCGGCAGCTGGTCCACCTCTGGATGGCCAACATGCCCACGGGACAATGGCCCAACTGGGTGGTGAGTCAGATGTTAAGGTTGCTGTGAGACATGTGGATTTACGTGCGGATACTTAATGTCCAAGACACACTTGGTAAACTGAAGTCTCGATAACTAGGAACGCTGTAGAACTTGATAGCTGAGTCTGCAAGGTTCGAAGATGGGAACTGTGCAGAAGGTTGCCGTGAGGTTAGTCTATAGAACAACTACAGAGGACCTGCAGAGCACACCCTTATAGGTCCCAACTATGACATCACACTGCGTAGTGACATCATCAGTAAGGCCATCAGAGACATGATTTAAGACACTTATGAATCATGACATCATCACCGTCTGCGACATCATCAGTGATCTATGACATCATAGTAGGAATGATGACATCATCCTAACATCAGAGCTCTATGTTCTGGTTCCTGTCTCTCTCCACTTTCATCTGTCCAATCAAACAGAAAGGGGAAACACTCATACAGTATCAGCCCTTCATGATGACGTCACTCTAACTCTGCCAGTGAGATTAACCGCTCAACTTTCTCTCTACCTTAATTACTCCACCTACCTAGCTTATCTCCCTCTTTCTGACCTCCATTTCTTCCCCAACCCGTAGGGATGGGTAACCTTTTGTATTTTTCGATACCAGTGCTAAATCGATACAATACTTTTCTCAATTTTAAAGCAGAATTTTTATTTAAAGAGGATTTCAAGTAGCGTGCTCCAAACAAGAATGTTAGTGAAGGTGCGTGCGTGCGGCACCGGTTTCGGAGAACAGGAGGGTCGGATATTTCACTCAGCAGCTCGGGCATGGCACTTGTTATAGAATGGAATGTATATGTGTGAGATGTCACTATGATGTGTTGATAACTAATAACTCATACCAATACAATGTGTATGCAATTATAGCTTATTGATTATGAAATGCCAATGGAACTTCAATTTTCTACAACAGCACTGAAATGAGGCCGCTAAATCTGTGTTGCAGTTCGGTCCGGTACCGGTACCGGTTGTAAAGGTACTGGACTGGTACCATAGTGGCCCCGGGTTGCGGTACCCAACCCTACCCTACCCATCCACGTCACTCTTTCTCTTATCCTCACAATTCATCTCTCTCCTTCCTTCCCACCTCCTCTCCCTCCCCTCCCCTCCACACCATCATCATCATCATCATCAGGTGGGCAACCATGACCAGCCTCGGATTGCCTCCAGCGCTGGTCAGAAGTACGTGCGCGTCATCAACATGCTGCTGCTGACACTTCCGGGCACGGCCACCACCTACTACGGCGAGGAGCTCGGCATGGAGAACATCAACGTCACACAGAGTCAGATCCAGGACCCTGCTGGCAAATACAACGCGGTCAGTACAACACTGAAACGCACTCAAATATTCACATAGAGTGCAGACGAGAACTGTGACAGTCGACTAAACAAACACATCGACGCTGCTGACGTGACACATTCTGATGCCTGTGATACAGGGGTGCACCTATAGTGCAAGAGAGCGTGCTAGCTAGTATCCAGTACAATGCAAATATGCATTAACGTGTACACACATAGTGTACATTCAAAGTCAAACTGTTCTCTGACAGAGGCAGCATAAGGACCAGGCTAAATCCTCTCCTCTCCTCTGCCTGCAGAGTGCCAGTCGGGACCCTCAGCGGTCTCCGATGCAGTGGAGTGGTGACGTGAATGCGGGCTTCAGCAACAACAACAAAACAAACATCACCTGGTTGCCTGTACACCCGGACTACAGCACAGTCAATGTGGAGGTATGTGCACCACACACACACTGTACACCCTGACTACAGCACAGTCAATGTGGAGGTATGTGCACCACACACACACTGTACACCCTGACTACAGCACAGTCAATGTAGAGGTATGTGCACCACACACACACTGTACACCCGGACTACAGCACAGTCAATGTGGAGGTATGTGCACCAGACACACACTGTACACCCTGACTACAGCACAGTCAGTGTGGAGGTATGTGCACCACACACACACTGTACACCAGGGATACTCAACTTGCTTTGCCCGGGTGCAAAGGATTGTAGGTGTCAGACGGAGTTTAGTTTGACAATGTTGTACACACCGGATAGTTACTTAGGTTAAGTACATACATAAGTGCCTGGGTAGCGAGCAGACGGCGGTATTTGACAATTTAGCAGCTAAATCATAGATTATTGAAAGATATTCCATATTCCAGACTGAAATGCTATAACAGAAGTCTGAGTATTGGCCAGAATGACATGAACATTTGGACACTTATTCATCGGGTATCTTGCATGTTGCGTTCAGGTGCACTGTAAAAAAAAAAAAAAAAAGTGCAATTCCATCGCGGGCCACACAGGGGCCGCATGTGGCCCGCGGGCCGCCAGTTGAGTATCACTGCTGTACACCCTGACTACAGCACAGTGTGGAAGTATGTGCACCACACACACTTTCACCTCACCAAACTCTCTAGACTGTTTTAGGGCGGCTGTAGCTCAGGAGGTAGAGCGGGTCGTCACTAACCGCTTTGGATGAAAGAGTGTCGGTGGTTCGATTCCCGCCTCCTCCAGTCTGCATGTTGAAGTGTCCTTGGGCAAGATACTGAACCCCAAATTGCTCCCGATGGTGTGCCAGCACCCTGCGTGGTAGCCTGCCGCCATCGGTGTGTGAATGGGTGAATGTACCTACTGATTGTAAAGCGCTTTGGATAAAAGCGCTATATAAATGCAGGCCATTGACCATTTTAGTGCTGATCTGACACAGGACAAAAGACTGGCTGATGCCGGTGAAAATAAGTGTTTGGATTTATTCAACCAATCACAATCCACAGGCTTGCTCAGAAGTAGAGAGCTGATGGGCATCTTGTTAACCCATTGATACCTGATGCAGCATTTGTGTGTGTATCCCTTTAAGGCCGCGGTCTTAAAGGGATACACACACAAATGCTGCATCAGGTATCAATGGGTTAAGTTAGCATTTGGTGTCTTGTTGCATCATGCTGTTGTACAGAGAGAATAGTGAAGTGTGGGTTGTGGTGAATGAATGGAGGAAGTGACACATCTACTATTGAGTCAGACACTCGTGTGGTGTTTTGCTCTGTGGTGTTGATCTGTAATCATTGCAGTTAACAATGTCTCAGCTGCATGGCTCCACAAACTGTACCAATAGACCTTATTCGCTAACCCTGGACAGCGCCATATTGTTGACATACCGTCCTGCAGCTGACAACTATAGTAACGGCCTTATTGTCGTTTCTGTTCCATTACAAAATAGCGATAGTGATGACAGCAATAAAAACCCCAGAGTTGTTGTTTGTATGCTGCCGTTAATGCCTGTAATAATAAACAAAAGAAAAAAACGAGATGAACAGACTTTGCTGTGAGGAGCTGTCAGAAAGTTTCACCTGTCTCTCCTAACTATCCACTAGGGCTGTGGCGATTCACTTATCTCCCGATTCGATACTATCACGATTCTTGGGTGCCGATTCGATTTATATTGCGATTCTTAAGTATTGCGATTCTACGATTATTGCGATTCGATATTACGATTTATTGCGATTTTTGTTTCTTTTTTTCTTTTCTTTTTTCAGTTTGTTTGCTTTTTTACACTAGATTAGAACATGGGAAAAGTTGAATCATACACTAGAGACTGTATATTATATATCATGAGTAGGGCTGGGCGATATAGTTAAAAACAGGGGCGGACTGGGATCATAATTCAGGCCGGGCATTAGATACCAAGCAGGCCAGGCCGATATGGGCCAACGCGCGTGAAATTTGGGCCGTTTGAAGCCAGATTTGGGCCGTTTGAAGTCCAATTTTACAATGAGATGCACCCACTTTAACCCTGAAGTGTAATTATTACTTCAGACTAACTAATAAAGTAATAAAACCACTAGTAAACCAGTAGGCGGCGCCTGGCTTGCTGTTCAGTGAGTGGCCTGACTGCAAGCACCAAAAAAAAAAATTTTTTTTTTTTTTTTTGCGATTATCGATTCTGGAATAAAAGATCGATCCAAAAAATCGTGACATTAAAAATCGCGATACTTAGGTGAATCGATTTTTTTCCCCACCCCTACTATCCACACACCTCTCCTGTGCTGCTGACGTATCCTCCGTCTCGCTCCCTTCACGTCTGTGGACGGTAGAGATAGAAACAAACCACGGGGACTTTATTGCTGTCATTACTACAGCCGTGTGTAACGCAGGTCACCATCCGAACACAATTGGAACGATACAGGTAACGCTAACGCCGGCTAGCTTCCTATAAACGCTGCTCTCACATAGGCTGTCACTTAAGAGCTGCTGCGTTATGTCGAGAACATGGTGGCGGTAGGTGTGCCCATACGTGAGTGACGTCAATTGAATAAGGTCTATACATGTAGTCATTAGCTACACTGCCTGAGTTTATAAGGCCTATTGGATCTGCAGAGGTAGCATTATTTTTCCAGTTATCTGTTCAGAGCGTTACAATTAATTGTGGCTTTGCATTTTAGCTGTATCTGCCTGCTGAGCTCAAACAAACACCACAATTCATTTTACAAATTTTTTTTATTCCATGTTTAGCAATTAAAAGATCAACTATTGCTATGATGTTCAGATTTTTTGTTGTTTGTATCCAGCCAAACATCACAGCTTTTTTTACCATCTGTCCTCTTGCTGCTCTTCCCCTTTAGGCCCAGAAGAAGGATGATGGTTCTGTTCTGGCCCAGTACCGTTTCCTGAACGCCCTGCGTCAGTCGGAGCTCCCACTTCACCGCGGCTGGTTCTGCTACGTTCACGCCGACACCAACGTCTTCTCCTACCTCCGAGAGCTGGGCGGGCTCAACCGGGCTTTCCTCATAGTCCTCAACTTTGGCAAAGACTCTGCCGTCACAGATCTCTCCTCCGTCAGTGAGTTGCCAGACCGGCTGGTGGTGCTGATGAGCACCGAGCGGGTGAACGATGGGAAGGTGGTGCAGAAGTCTGGCATCCAGACCGCAGCAGGAGAAGGCTTAGTGATCCAGTACTCCACCCACACCCAGTTTAATCCCAACCACCCCACGCAGTGCTATGTCTCGGAGAAGGCCTGCTATCTGGGGGCCATGGACATTCTTTATAAATGCTAATATAAGAGAAGTTATTACAGCCTCACAGTCGCAATCAAATAATCAAAGTCTTTTCTTCAGCATTCACCCTTTTAAGTGATATATACTGTATCATATCATATGTATGATATTATATAAATGTATATGTCATATGTAGTAGTGGTTGTCTGTAAACGGGGTTTGATGATTGGGTTTCGATCCCCGACTGCATCCATGCTACCTCTTCCTGTTGCGTCGATGCCGAGGAGGGTCCAGGCCCAGTTCTGTGTAGAGGAAGGCGAGCTGGAGGGCAGACTGGCAGAGGAGACACAGCACAAGCCTGTCAGTCTGGACTCTTCAAACATACGTTTCACTTTCACAAAACTGCTGAGGGTTGGATTCAGTTCATATGCAAAAACATTGATATTACAGTATACCGTATGTATGTATATATGTATATGTGTGTGTGTGTGTAAGAATGTATACACACACACACACACACACACACACACACACACACACACACACACACACACACACACACACACACACACACACACACACACACACACACACACACACACACACACACACACACACACACACACACACACACACACACACACACACACAATACATACAATACATATCTGTTGAGAAATTATTTAGACTGAACTACTACTTTTATAAAACTTTGGTTACTCGTTCAAATTTAAATCTTAATTCCGTGAACTGAACTCAACCCTGACAAGAGTGTTCTTACTATTACAAAGTCGAAATGGTTTCCAAACTACGACATCATGCTGTGGATGTCTCTGATGTGACTGAGCAATGGCAGAGTCCATGAAGGTTTATAAGACAATAAAGCTACGTTATGGTGCTGGAGTGGAGGCTTTATTGTGGCTGTCTTTGCTAACTGATCACTAGATGGAATGTAAGGTACTGTACCTTTACTGGTGTTAGTCCTCAGTCTCCACACACAGAAAACAACAGGCATACAGTATTCTGCTTACAAATGTAAAAGACTCTTCCAAAGTGACAGAGCCCATATTATTGCACTCTTGCAGGAGAGTCAGTTACCTCCTCCAACATCAGCTCAAAGTCCTCTGGTCCGAGGTGATCTGCTCCAGGCTGGACATTGAGAACCACGTTTGGTGCTGGTTCACGTTCTAACAGGAAGAGGAGGAAGAGGGGGAGCATGAGAGAGGGAAGGAGGGAGGAGGGGAAAATGAGAGGAAAGGGTCTGATCTGTAAAACTTCCCTCGGACATTTTTCTTATCTCACTGCGCACTTTCCCTGTTCCCCTTTGTCTCTCTATCCTAATCCTATCGGCCCTAAAACTTTCTCCCTCCCTCTCTCTCTCCACAGTCTCTCTCTCTCTCCAGTCTCTCTCTCTCTCCACAGTCTATCTTGACTCTTCTTTCATTCATTTGTGCTCCCATCTGATATTGCCCTCCCTTCCTCTCAACCTCCTCCATATTACCTCCCTCCCTCCCTCCCTCGTCTCTGTGGTACGGGCTGTTTCACAAGTGCGGTCTTGACCTTGACAGCTCCCAGTCTGTGGCGTCTAATCTCTCTCGCTCTGATACACTATCTCTTTACCATGCTAATAGCTCTGCCCACCCGCCCGTACGCTTCTCTGTGCCATCAGCACTTTATCAAAGGCTCCGGAGAGCACACACAGATTAGGGAGACGCACACACACACTTTTACACTCTGTGTGTGTGTGTGTGTGTGCGTGTGGGAACAACAGAAAAGTAAGAGAGGCAGAGTGGAGATAATGTGTGTGTTTGAAAGGAGCACAGTGAGGCCTGTGCATGAGAGACGGGTGTAAAGCGGAGTACAACCAATGTGCTGCAGGGAGATTATGAGTGAGAGGAGAGAGAGAGCCCGTCTAGAAATCGCCACCAGGGGGGGGAAATCAGAGCAAATCGCTGACGCGTGCACACTGCTACACACTGTGCTACAAGGTGACCTACGCTGTACTTCTTCTTTGGTGTTGAACTTGGAATGCTGTTAGCACTCCCCCTATAGACAGACTGACGGAAGCACATTAGCGCTGGCTCTCCAGGCGTGCACCACCGACACTACTACTGGGAGCCGACCCTGAACTCTTAAAACCTCCGCTTATGGGGAAATTACATGAAAAAGAATGTGCATTGAAATGCACACTGGAATGCACACGTGCTATGCCCCTCCCTCCCTCCCTCTCTCACACACACACACACACACACACACACACACACACACACACACACACACACACACACACACACACACACACACACACACACACACACACACACACACACACACACACACACAACAGGGTTGCATCTGCGATACCTCTGCAGAACCTCTGGTGTGTGTCTGCATGCGTGTGTGTGTGTGAGAGAGTGAGAGAGACACCCACACACAGGGTTTTTGTGTACTTGCCTGATACAGGATGGGTTTTTGTGTACTTGCCTGATACAGGATGGGTTTTTGTGTACTTGCCTGATACAGGATGACTGGTGAGGTGTGTGTGAAGGGCTTTGTTCAGCCGCTCAGTGTACTTCAGGACCCCTGCCAGGGGCACCCTCGCATCCCCACTGTAAGCCGTCAGCAGCATGGAGGGATAGCGCTGTCACACACACACACACACACACACACACACACACACACACACACACACACACACACACACACACACACACACACACACACACACCTCATTTCCATTCGTGTTCTAAACAGGAGTTACTAATTATTTGTGGCACCCAATGTCCCCCAAATCAAGTACAATGAGACCAATCATAGAAACAGAACTTGTAGTACTGTGTTGGGAAGATTTCCAGTGAGCTCTATGTAGTGTAGATCTGTCTCTCAGTCTCAGTAGAAGTAAAGTGCTATTCACACAGTGGCTCTGGGGCTTCAACTTAGTCTGAATTAAATTGTCATCTACTGGTGTTGAGCAGATGTATTTTTCCCATTTGTTGTCTGCCTCTCCATACCTGAGGAGTAATGTTGTGAAGGGGACAGTAGGAGGCGATGGTGAGTCTGTGCTGTGGGTTTGTGAGGGGGTCCCCCCATTCCTCTCTCTCCTCCACAGTTAGAGGCAGCGTGGGATCCTCCATAGCTCCCAACACATCCAGGAAAGGAGCCTAAAGACAGACAGAGATGGAGAGAGTAGGGAGATGGCCTGGGTTTAAGCCCTGTACTGGCAGGCATCTGCTCTGCTGAGGTGCCCTCGAGCAAGACACTGAATCCGGACAAAAGAGAATGTCCTTATAGCAGTGGTTCTCAAACGGTTTTGGCTTCAGTACCCCCTTTCCTTGATTTCTGAATCCATGTTGTACCCCCTTTACCCGACTACATTATGCTTAGAAAACTACAGCATATGATGCTATGAATGAATGATAAGTTATAAGTTACCCACCCTTTGATGAATATAACTTTACAAAATAAGGATTGGAGTGGACGAGCTGCCTCCTGAGCACATTCATTTGAATGGTTCATTTATTTTCATGATTTATTCTTACATTTGTCCATTGTCCATTTTCCCCTTTCTCTCCAGTACCCTGTGTAGTACCTCCACATACCCCAGTTTGGGAAACACTAAAATATCACTTATATATATATATGTATAGACTATAATTCATATATATACATTATATACTATAATTCAAACTACCTCACATTTAGTCTTTGTTTAGGTTTTGTTTTAATCTGTGTGTACTGCTCATGTTGTCTTTGTCACTTGTTCATTATGTTGTGTTTTGATTCTCTCTGCACTGATCACTTAGTCTTTGCTGCTCATTTGTCTTTGATGTTTGTGTGAAGCACTTTTAAAAAGATGCCACATAAATAAAGCTTTCCTTGATTCCTCTTCTCACCTGCAGTGCGACAGCCTGCATCAGGTGTGGGTGTGTGTTGCACAGCGCCCCCACCGGCACGGCCCCGGCACTGCAGGAGGTGAGGGCGGTGCGCGATGGAGAGGAGACTCCCGAGGCGAAGAGGTGGCGGAGACAGGCGAGGAGGTCCTCCACCCCTCTCTGCTTCCCCTCCACACGGGCCTGCCTCTGCCAGGACAGACCCCGCTCTCCTCCGCCCCTGGGAGGCCGGAGAGACAGAGAGAACATGGATGCAGGTGAACACACAACCAACCGACCAACGATGACATCGTGTACCTCGACATTTGGGTCGGACTATATCGCGATATTACAATGTTGGATGTCGCCCAAACCTATTTGGTGAGGTGATGCGTTACCTGATGTGGCAGTAGGCTAGAGCCCAACCCTGCTCTATCAGTAGCCTACTCTCCGGGCAGAACTCCATGTTCAGATCCCTGCCATAAGCTCCATAGACATGGACCAGTAGTGGCGCCTCCTTCAGACACTCCACAGGTACTGCATGGAGCAGGGTCACTGGCACCAAGGTACCGTCCTACAGAGGACGAGAGGCAGGGGACACTGTGCAACGTTTGTAGTTGAGACAGACACTGCTTTATTGTTGGGAGTCTTCTGTCTCTGGTGGCTGTCAACAGATGATCACCAGTGGGACACTTGAGACTCTCAGGCGTGACACAAGGCCTACCTCCCCCCCACAGATACCTGTTCAGTTTGTGTGCATGTATCTTATGTGTCAGCTGTTTCTTACCTGGCTGCAGCCCTCCAAGCGTGTGGTGATATAGTGGCCCTGCTTCTCTGGGGAGGTCCCATCTTCTTCTGTGCCCGACAAGAGGAGCCTGTCCTTGGGGTGTAGACGGCAGGGCACTGGGGGGTGGACCGGCGATGAGATCAGGAACTCTAACACACTGTGGTGGTGGTCTGCCAGGCCTGCTCTCTTTGTTTCTATGGCACAGGCCCAGGTAGGCAGCTAGGAGACGAATGTGGAAATAGGGTTTAAGGAATGAATGTGTGAGAGTGAGAGACGGGGACAGATGAAGAGAAAATGGAAAGACAAAAAGTAAGAGCAAGGAAGCAAGGGACAAAACTGAAAACGAGTAAGAAGGGAGAATGCCTGCAAACAAGCAAGACACTATTGAAGAGAGTTTGTATCCTACTGACCTGGACAGTGTATGGCTCCTTGGGGTGGACTAGTGGGACCACTGTCAGAACAAGTTCGCCGGTTGACATTCTGGTAACCAACACACAGTGGTCCCCCACCACCTCCATGTCTCTGACGGTGTCCCCCACCACCTCCATGTCTCTGACGTTGTCCCCCACCACCTCCATGTCTCTGACGTTGTCCCCCACCACCTCCATGTCTCCGACGGTGATACCAGGGCCAGGGCAATACAAAGGCACCCAGGAGACCATGGACGGCCGTGAGAGAGGGGCCTTCAGCACCTAGGTGAGAGAAGACGTGGGAGGACAGACAGGGCAGCCACATTTATATACATTGCTGCTTTGGGAAAAACAACAACTTTAATCTAAAATTAATTTAATTTTAAATTTGATAATCTGTGAGCTGTCATGGTTCCACATGTGTACAAGATTCAAGTTGGCCCTATGGACCAACTATTAATTTTATACCAGCTATCTTTTACATAAACTCTGCCTCTATATTCTGCGTCTGCTCTGTCCAGGGCTTAACTAGTAACCTAACTGCTATATGTGTGTATGCGTTTATAATATATACACACTCTACCTGGTACTCTTGTCCAGGGCCCGTATTGGCCAGTATAATCAGCCATCCCCTCCAGTGCTCAACATGGTACAAGAGTTCCGGTAGGCGTGGCTGCACCACGAAGGGTTCTAAATTGGGTGCGGTTACGTCAATAAGCCACACCTCCGAACTGGTCTTGCTGTTGCAGTTGATGGTCAGTATATGTCGGTCTCTGGAAAGGGCCACCTCCACAAACACACTGGGGAGATGTTGCCGTGGGTGTGAGGAGGAAAATGAGGACGACAGATCAGACAGGCAACACACAAATTCAGTGATACTGTACTTGTAAGAACACTCCGCTGACATTCATGTACTCTTCAGCCCCTAACTGTAAGGGGCGTGGCCACTGGCCTGTCTGTCTGCGTTCATTTCTCTGTTCACTTCCATTCATTTTCAACACAGCTGTCCGTCTCTCCGTGCAGCACTGATGAACTGATGAAGCGTACGTATCCAGCACATTTGCATACGTTTTGATGGACAGAAAAGTTCAAGAGGGCTGAACTTTTTCTGGATGGACGGATAGTCACCGTCCGTTTAGCCAATCAGAGTCGAGGAGGCGTTCGCAGAGCGGAAATGGCTGAGCCATGACAGTTGTCCGCATCGATATAATTATTTTAACGTTATAAATATCAACAACTAGCCAACAGGTATATAAGCTGGTGGGCTTCAGGGAAACAGCATGACTCGAACTGGCCGACCATTACATCAATCTGGTCATTCAGTGGTGTTTTATTGCCACATCAGTAACGTAGCGCACTTTTACATGCAACCGACATACATCTATCCATTTTGACGGATCAGTGTGGCGGCGGCCTAACCGTTAAACACAATCTCATCAAGAAGCCTTTCATTTTGTGAGGGTCAACAATACCCGATATGTGCAACTTTTCAATTTATACCGTATCTAGGAAGACTTGGAACTCACAGCTACAGACACACTTGTCCCCCACCCCGCCCATCTAAACACACCTGTCCCCCACCCCACACATCCAAACACACCTGTCCCCCACCCCACCCATCCAAACACACCTGTCTCCCACCCCACCCATCCAAACACACACACCTGTCTCCCACCCCACCCATCCAAACACACCTGTCTCCCACCCCACCCATCCAAACACACCTGTCCCCCACCCCACACATCCAAACACACCTGTCCCCCACCCCACACATCCAAACACACCTGTCCCCCACCCCACACATCCAAACACACCTGCCCCCCACCCCACACATCCAAACACACCTGTCCCCCACCCCACACATCCAAACACACCTGCCCCCCACCCCACACATCCAAACACACCTGTCCCCCACCCCACACATCTAAAGACACCTGTCCCCCACCCCACACATCCAAACACTTACTCAGGCTGTGTTTCCTCAAGCACAGAAGTGATTCTGGTTCCAGTGGAATTGAGGTCCAGATGAAACACTCTGCTGCAGCGCAGACCCTCCAGAGTGGTGTAGAACAGGACATCATCTGTGGCCCACTCTGTGCACGCACGCAAGAGAGAATGTAGTTTGCTGTGTAAACCGGTAGCATGCCATTTTAAATCAAGCAATGGTCTGCCACCTCCGGCAAGATGCTTCAAAGCCAGGTTCTAGCTGTGTTGTAGATTTAACAAAAGACACCGAGCTTTTTTTGGAGCCAGATGTGAGAAACCACCGTAAACATAAATGTAAGTGTAAAACTGACCAAAACTGAAGACCTTTTCCAGTGTGAGTATCATCTGTGAGGCTCCTCCGCTTAGCTTCATCACCACACACCTGGACAGTTTCAACAGAATCATCCATTCATTGATCAGGAAACTGTTATCATATCAAATCTGGTAATCAAAGAAAAATATCACCACAAAAATATCTTCCAAAGCTTTATTTAAAAGCAAATTCTGCACGTGTGATGATTCTATTGTGTTCTATTCAATTGACCTGGACTCTTCTTGATGACGAGTCTTCAGTGTAGCAGCAAGGTGCTTCTCCTGTGGGGACAGACGCACTCTCTGGACGGTCCACTCCACCTTCTCCTTTCTCCTGTTCTTCACTTCTCTCTCCTCATCCCCTGCACAGCATTGTCCCAGATCTAGAACCTGCTCTGGTTCAGGTTCACCTCAACAGGGAGACGGAACAGTCATGAACTCAATGTCATACATACAGTAGGTATGAATATATACATAAAAATCTACGGGAAAAGGTGCTGCAACATGCAATGACATCACATGATGATATGGGACTGACTGTTGTATTCAATTAAAAGACATGTTCAAACATGCTTTTAACACTAATGTATCATTTAATGTAAACATACGAACATAAACTCAGTTATTTTTGAGTTTCTGGCTTTCAGAGAATTAATGTTAACTGTAAGAAAGGGGCTACAGTAGGTTCTAAACAAGCTAAATTTGGGGGTAAACAGTCCAATTATTCATACTATTCTGTTACGTCACCACACGGCCAGCTTGGTAAGAAAATAACAGGTTATTTTGGTAAGAAAATAACAGTTTCGTTTTTAACCTTTATTTATACAGGGGGAGTCTCACTGAGAGCAATGCTCTCTTTTTCAGGAGCCCCCCGTTTACATTCACACACACACATTCACACCTGGAAGCTGACCAGTACAACCACAGTCTGATCTGCTGGCCACTGATCAGCTCCACTGGAGCAGTTGGGGTTAAGGGCCTTGCTCAAGGGCACCTCAGTGGTGGTAATGAGGCAGGGGCAAGTGCTGCCTTTTGACTTTCCCCACCCAGATTTATCCTGCCGGTCCCGGGGATTGAACAGACGACCTTCCGGTCACAAGCTCGCTTCTCTAACCGTTGGGCCACCACTGACATTTATTGTAATAAATGAACAGGTGATTATAATCAAATGACACACACCATATTGGTAGGAAATGCATGTGCATGGGAATACTATGAATTGAGACATGTTGCGCTTACTCTGTCTACTGTCCATTCTGTAGATTCCGTCACCTTCAACAAAGTACACATGGTGACGTCCACTGATCTGAGGCAAGAGAAATCTTATGGAATTATACCAATAATGTGAAATGTCACTGTATCTTCAATAGACGAGTGCCTGAAGGTGGCAACTCTCTGAATGGCTGTCATTTGAGCCAGAGAAATGCACATCCGGTGTCCCTGACCTGACGAGAATATTGTTGTTTGGACACTTAGCACTCTGGGATGGGTCATAACTGGGCTGATGTTATCTTTACACAATAAATCATCGGGTAATACTGAAATCCTAGTCATGAAATCATTTAAACCCAAAGCAGAATACCAGCCTCACCACTGAATTATCCGGTATGTCAGAGAACCTGCTGTATGTTGCCCTCAGTCTCCTGTTGAAATACCTCTGCAGGTCCTTGTACCTCTCAAGTCCAGGGCCGAGGCTCTCCACTGCGGGGTTTGAGGGGCCCTGGAATAAAACAAGACTGTCTTTATGATTGATGGAAAGACTTTATGAGACGTGCAGTAGGAGGTGCAGGTTCAATCCTGGCAACAGCTGTTGTGTGTGCAAGGTCCATGTGTGTCGCGGAGGGTCCTTCGGGGAGACCCTAAACCCCTTAAGTCACTCTAGACAAAGCATATTATCGACAGTACATGTCTAATTGGAACTGTAATCTGATTACAGTTCCAATTAGATGTTATAGATGTTAGAGTTACAATTAGATCACTATCTATATGCACAATGAGTTTGCATGGTTAGTAATCATGCAAACCCATTGTGCATACAGATAGTGAAAAAGGTGACAGATCCCAGTGCAGACACAAAAGCACTCAAAATCATTCACTAACGTTGCCCTATTTTGGGATCAAAACTGTGTGACTGGCATCCCTGAGCAATCTGGGAAGTTGGAACCCAGAGTCTATCAGTCTGACGTCAGTCTCTGGGTGCCTGCCCAGACTGATCCCTGTGAGAGACCTTATGTTGGTGTTTATGGACAATGTTGGGGAAGGTATTTGAACAGTAATAGCAATTCTGGGTAGGAAATTGTGGATGCCATGTCATTCTGTGGTGTGTGTACTCCTGCAGGATGTAGTTGACTACTGTGTCACTGTCAAGCTGCCTGGCAGTGAGTGTACTCTGAGCCAAATTAGCTTTCTACTTAACACGCTTAAGCTCAATTTCGCCACTATATCCGCTCCGTGCCCTTATCTGTGCTCCTACAAGCCAAGTTTTGTCAGGCTGGTAACTAGAAACAGGTCTACATAATACATCACCTACCTAACGTTACCAACGACATAGCTTAAGGCTCATGTAAACTTACACCAAGCTGAAGGTGAAAAACAAATGAAGTTAACACCCTTACCGACTCGTAACGAGGGGCAGACGAGGACAGCCAAGCAGCGCGCCGCCAACATCCTAACAGAGTTGTTTTAACGAAACGAAACGGACAAAGAGAAGACAGAACGGCCATATGGACAGAAGATAGCTAAGCTATCGTTATATTAACGCTACGTTATATCAGTGACCGCAGCTATATAGCGTTAGCAGTCGTCTGTATGTCCTACACGTTTCATTTGGCAAACAAGCATTAACGCTATATTCCAGTTGGTGATGTTCATGTATCTCCTTCAAATCCATAACTCCATAACGTTACATTAACGCCGCATCTAACATTACAACACGAAGGCGAAGCTAGCTAACTTCACTGGTGACAGCGGGGAGAACCTCCTTGGAATGTCAGTATCTCTGACAGTACACGTGCAGGAGTTCCTAAACAAACCCTGTTGTGATGACGTCGAAAGCAATTCCAGACCAAAGTAATCAAATCCAGACAACGGAACAACAGAAAGGCCAACGCGATTATCTCGACGATGCATTGCGATGTCTCGAATGACAAAGAGTGTACGGAAGTAGCGTGCACCCATTGTGGTAACAGGTGATAGCAGCTGAGCCCTCAGCCCACATCTATGATCATTCTGCACTGGTGTAGATTGCAGCAAGCCATATTTTTGTATAGCCCATCTGCTATTGCTAAAGGACAGGAGGATACACTGTGACAGCTATAGAGGCAGTGCATTTGTTTACATTTTCTATTGTTCAGCCAATATAATTTCGAGGATAAAATGGAGAGGGAATTGACACGGAGCGCAGAAAAGATCGAACCGGCTTCCTCGTCTTTGCTCGAAGATCTGAAGAAGAAAGACACGGGTGCCGCTAAAAAGCACCATTCCTCCCCGGTTGCGAACCCTGGTACTGATGTTGCTCGAGCGAGATGGACTCTACTACGGCAGGTAATGTCATCCTAAAAGCTAGTATACCTCATTCACTAATCGGTTTACACCATAGGTTTAAACAGACATCTGTTAACACCCGCGAATCCATTTTAATTTGCCAACTGTGTTACATAAACCCTGGAATGCGGTTGTTGCTATTCGCGTATCATAACTGTTTCAATATGACACTGACAGGAGGAGCCAGGAGCATATTTCCCAGGAACATGAAACACCCACCAAAATGAATTATAAACAACCAACTATCAGTCATACCGTACAGTAACTCTGTCATTGGGTCATTTCTGGCTACAGCTGTACTACAGTCTGTAGCACTACACGAGGTCTTCCACTTTTCCCCATACATGGGCATTCCACAGTGCACTTGCCTTGGCTGGCAAGAGGCCATTTTTACATTCTGCACTGGCTGGCTGCCAGGCTCTTTCCCCTGGCTGGCACTGGACATACTCCACGCGCGCTTCCCACCGCGAGGGGCGGGCCGTACGGCCAATATGACGTCATTGCGACTAGCTAACAATGCTAACCAAACATGCAGAATGCTGAATTTCATACAGAGCGAAACACAGATGACACAAATACATAGTACACGTTAACATTAAATAATTAAGGCATCACTGGGTGTTAAAACGTCAACAAACTTCTTTATAACAATTCTGTGATTACCATTAACGAAACAAGTCGCTATTTTGATGTGGCTGTGACGTCAATTGTACAGGTCGGAACCATAGGGGTCGGAACCATAGGTCGGAACCGTCGGAACCAATTTTTTCCGGCGGTCCGAGTTGTCTTGAACGGTTAGCGCGACAGCGCGTGTGCCAGATTTTTATAGTAGCCGCTCTGCTCCGCTTTGCAGGGAGAGACAGGAAGAGAAATGAAATGAAGAAGTAAGTATACTGACTGTTGGAGAAAAATATAAGTTCCATGCCATTTCCTAATCAATATTTCCTAATCAATAAGCTATAGGCCTATTTGCATAATTATGCTATAAGTTCCATTCCATTTGACACATAGACTCACACTGACATCTCACCCAGCCCCATAGAGAGGACTTCTCCTCTTTGCTGAAACCTTGGGCAGTGCATCGTGTCCAATAACAACTGATAACAGTTTCCCTGTCAGACTCAAGTGGACGCACACACATTTCCAAGGTTCATCCACCTCCTCTCTGCCTTTTCCTCCTCTCTGCTCTGCCTACCTTTGCCTATAAAGCATATGTTCACTGTCGGCCATGGGCTGAATAATTGACTCTGTATGACATATCAGAATGTGTACATTGAGATTCATGCCCTCTGTCAATATGCATATTGCAGAGAATGTAAGCTATTAAATATACTTTATGTTAAACAGTCCTGGACTCAAGGCTCAATTAATTTGGTATTAGATAAGCTGTGATTATACATTTACATATACATTTTAGCGGAAAGAATAGATTTTATTCTCTAACAATTGGCGTGTCACGAACAGGATATCTACGAGAGCGGGTAAGTCTGAATTAATTTCATAATTCATTACTGAAGCTGTCGTCTGATATCTAAAAGAATCTGAAATGTTTGCATATTGTGGGTGTGTCAAAATGACATTGTATATAACTGTAAATATGTATGGTTTATATAATAACCTAAGTTAGTATCTTGTGGGTTTCTTGAGACAAGGGGGGACACCTCAATGTAAATAACTGTAAATATACCTCAGGACCATTAAAAACTCTCTTGACAGGCTGTATTTGGCAGTGACCTGGATGGTTCAGTGGTAGCTGCAGAGCAAGAGAGCCTGAGAAGCGTTATCACATATTGCCCTAAAGAGCCAGAAGGCTGCCTAGCAGCGACTATTATAGTCCAGTGGGAAACTGCGGTGATTCTAGGCATATGCTTGATACGGTCTTTAAGAACCACACGACATACTAAATAAAACCAAAAGATCTCCCCATAACATACCACTCACTCGAGGGGTGTGTGTAGCCCCATGAAGCAATCATAGTTGTCTAACCAATATGGTTGAGATGTTTTTGAAATACCTACAATGTGTAACAAGCATGTAACAAACAAACAAACAAAAAGAAGCAGCTATTTCATTGTAAAACAAAACAATTTCTTAAGAAGCCTATTAAAGGAGTTGAACAGGAGGTTTGCAAAAAGTGTATTTTAGCCAATCCCAAAATACAGAATCAATTGTCGATTGAACAAATTGATCTGTCACCAAGTTTGTAAATTCCAGATACCCCACACACGGACGGAACTGGTCAACAGGAGAACAACCGTCCCTCTGTCACCAGAGACCCCACATCGACTAAAAGGTAAAGTGTTGAAAATTACTTTACACACACGGACACTATCAGAGATCACAAGTAAGTGATAAACAAAATACGTAGTTCTCTCTCTTAGTTCTCTCTCTCTCTAAAATACAGGTTTATTACTTTAGGTCAGTTTACTTCCAGAGTTTTGCCTTCACCTGAGAGGTCAGTTTACCTCCAGAGTTTTGAGTTCACCTGAGATGTGTGTTTTACCTCCAGAGTTTTGAGTTGACCTGAGATGTGTGTTTACCTCCAGAGTTTTGAGTTCACCTGAGATGTGTGTTTTACCTCCAGAGTTTTTGAGTTGACCTGAGATGTGTGTTTGCCTCCAGAGTTTTTCCTGAGAGGTCAGTTTACCTAATCAGTGATTTGCCTTCTGCCAAAGAGAGAGAGAAAGAGAGAGACGTAACAGAATTGATCAAAACAACGGCTCACCGAGTCGTGTGTAAACTAAAACAAATAGCCTACTGTAGATAAGCCTAGGCCTGCTCAGTTGTCTTTTCATACTGTAAGGAAGCCATCTGGTTCTGCTCTCTGAAAAAGCTATCATAATGGACGCTGAAGGGCTTTGTAGAAGGCCGGAGTGTGAAGGAGCCAGAGAGACAATTAGACAGCTTGAGATGGTTATCAGACAGTATGGAGATGAGCCCGTAAAATTTGACACAGGTACCGAACAAAGTGTTTTAAATATGGCCAAGCAGATACCTGTGAACATACAAACAGACCCAAATCATTTGCCACATCAGATGGTTCAGCATTCTATATCAGCTGACCACATGCCAGTACGCATAGACAATTCAGGAAGTTCCCCATATCAGTACACCATGCATGTGCCTCGAAACCACACTCGTTATAAAGGCTACGATAAATGCAACTACTGCGGAAAGAGAGGACATTACGTAAAAGATTGTAGATATAAAAAACGGGAGCAGCGAGTGGACAAACAGCCATCTTGTTGATTCAATTGGCCCAAGTAGCAACACGGTGGTCATTCTCCCCTATACTGTAGCTGGCCCAATGTGATAGCAGGCTGAAATAATTTGTTTATGTTCCATTGGAACAGTCAGTCTTCCAACAAGGTTAAACTTAGCCAGAAACAATTGAGATAATCCCAAAACCTTTGAGCAAACAGTGAGCCAGCCACCGCCTTTCTAGGTCGGAGAGATAAGCCCTGTCACAGGTTCAAACCCCACAGTATTATACATTATGAAATTGAATGTCGAAACAAGCCCCAGGTTCAAACCCCACAGTATATCCACAGTATATGATTGAATGAAATTTTTGTTTGTTATGAATCAATAGAGTGAAGTAAGCTGTGCATTATTTAAAGTGCAGTAAGCAAATTTGAATAGTAATAAATAGACTGTTGATTATTATTTTGAAAATAAATCCTAATAGAATGTGTTGTGTAGGATGAAGACTTCCTGTGTACGATAATCTGAATCTGAAGTATTTTCTTAAACAGAAAAATGCACATTTATCAACCACCAATTGGGTGGATGAGAAATCAAATTAAGTGGGCATACCAACATTTAACTTTTGGTATGTTTTCAACACATAAGCAAAATTTACACTTACCGTAAGTACGGGTGAGATGTTTTCAAAAGTATCTATAGATAAGACAATGACCTCGGAGGACAGACAGTCCTGAGTTTGCGTTTGGAGCATGTGAACAATGTTGGCCCTCACTGTTTTATCTAGTGGGGTCTTGCCATCCCCAAAATCACTCAAGTGAACTGCCTGGGGTCTAGCCCGCCCCCCCCATGTAAAGCCCTCACCAACAGCACTTTCTGGGGTCACCCTCCGCCCCATTGCACATTGCCACAAGTCCACAAGGTCAATTCATTGCCACTCTGTAAGCTGTGAATGCCCACTCAGGAGTCATCTTGTTTACGAGGTCCATTGCAAACAAATTATAAAATAAACAATTGAATATGTACTCACAGAGTATCTCAAAACATTATCTGCCGTATGTACGTACTTGTTGTACTAATAACTTGTAATGAAGTTATTTTGTCTAAAATACAGGCACATTGTGAAATCTAATGTTTATAGTTACAGGTTGTACGTCACAGAAAACCTTCAACACCAGCACAAATCTGTACTTTGAGTACTGTGCTCCCTAGCCTAGTAAACTACTAGAGTACGTTTAACTGTGCTCACTAGAGTAAAGAAAATTCTTTCTATTTTCAATATTGCAAATGAAGTGTTTTAAAGTATCATTTTAAGAATAATCAGTTATATGATACTGTGATTATGTTTTAATGAATATGATTAATCAATGTTATGAATGTTTTGCATTTTAGAAAGTTTCAGTTCATTATTCCAAACAAACCAATATTAAAGTAAACTAGAAATAGAATTTTATTCTAATAAAATAGTTCCCAAAAAGAAATTAAACCACTGCATGGAGATGGGCTATTAAATAGTTTTTAATAACAACAATTACAACAACAGCACCAGGAACAAACAAATAAATGAATGAACTAGAGTCATCACATGAATGATGAGAAAATATTGTTCCTGTTGTGAATACTTAAAGACATGATTCCTTTTAGAGGAAGGTCCGAAGGACTCAAGCGTTGAATAAAGTGAAACTGAAAAATATATATATACATACATGTATATAAGAAGTTTCTTTTACAGAAGTGTGATTTGGAACACACTGAATATTAAGTTCAATGCATTATATTATTATTAATTAGACTGTTTGCATTGAACCATATAGAGTTAAGATTAGTAGGCCCACTCCTATATATTATAGCAGCAGTGGTGATGTAATTTTGTCATTATATTACTAAAATCTGTTTTCTCTTTCCAATAGATAATGGAGATGCGGTGATATGAGCTGAGACTGCGCTGGACTGCATATTGATCAAAAATTCTGTGTTCTTTCAAGTGTTTAATGTTTCCTATGTTTTCAAAACCCCCCCTGCCCAGCCCTGGCCCACAATTAAGTACAGATACAAGCATTATATTGAATAGTGAACTTAAATTTTGTAATTATTATTGTTATTGATGAACATAACAATTGGGTGGATTGTTGGAGAAAAATATAAGTTCCATGCCATTTCCTAATCAATATTTCCTAATCAATAAGCTATAGGCCTATTTGCATAATTATGCTATAAGTTCCATTCCATTTGACACATAGACTCACACTGACATCTCACCCAGCCCCATAGAGAGGACTTCTCCTCTTTGCTGAAACCTTGGGCAGTGCATCGTGTCCAATAACAACTGATAACAGTTTCCCTGTCAGACTCAAGTGGACGCACACACATTTCCAAGGTTCATCCACCTCCTCTCTGCCTTTTCCTCCTCTCTGCTCTGCCTACCTTTGCCTATAAAGCATATGTTCACTGTCGGCCATGGGCTGAATAATTGACTCTGTATGACATATCAGAATGTGTACATTGAGATTCATGCCCTCTGTCAATATGCATATTGCAGAGAATGTAAGCTATTAAATATACTTTATGTTAAACAGTCCTGGACTCAAGGCTCAATTAATTTGGTATTAGATAAGCTGTGATTATACATTTACATATACATTTTAGCGGAAAGAATAGATTTTATTCTCTAACACTGACTGAGCCATGTTTTTACCACATTTCTTTGATCCATGTGGTAAACGTTGATTTCTAACTGTTCGTTTTTAGTCATTTCAAGTAATGTGCTGTGTTGAGAGAGAGAGAGATCTAGGCCTATTTATTCAATAAAAACAAGATGGCGATTCTATTCATGTGCTCATTTGAGAGTGAAACTGCAGTCTACTGAACATAATGGCATTCCATTGACTTAATTTAGTTTAATTGACTTTATCATGGACCATTCACTGTACTATGTAAACGTGCGGTGCTCTGAGTATGAACACGTCGGCTCGAGCGCGGAGTGCGCTCCCGCTTTGCGGAGCTCCGCCTCGCGCTGCCTTTGGAGCTTAGCTTAGTTAGCTTAGCTTAGCTTCCTAGCTACGCTATATGCACGATCTCCACTGGGGTTCACTGAGTGCCGTCCTTTGCATCAGAGAAAATGCACACACGCTCCACTACCACTTGTGTGTTCTATTTCAAGAGACCAATATGAGGAATTGTTTGAAAACCACACATTTACAAACCCATGTATAGCAATTTCCTTCTGCACACAATGGACTACATTCAATATGTCATGATGTCAAAGGCAACAGCTTTTGTAGCTCTTTAGGTTTCTTCTGAGCAACAGTCACTGGCAGGATCTGCCTCTCAGAGGCAAAACAATGACCTATGACTTGACTAGAGAAGAAAGACTTCTATCTCCTAATGCTTACATTAGAACAGGCCTCCATTAACATTCTCTGTTTGATCAGGGGTGATTTGGATTTCTCTCTCTCGCAAATATAGTCTAGATGGAAAGTAGCAGTGAAATAATTTGATCAAAAAGTGGCAGATTTAACTTTATTTCATGTACCTTAAGTCAAAACAGATTTAACTTTATTTCATCATGTACCTGAAGTCAAAACAGGACAGAAGTCAAAATGTTGTAATTGAATACTGTTGAAAATGTCGGTCATGTCATGTGTAAATGTCACAGGGAGTCTTTCTGAAAGAGACTTTACAAGCGTGTCGAGAGTTTCACCTGCTGGGGGTTGTGCTCGCGTGTCGTCTTCCCTTTAGTTCATCTGTCGTTTGTCTCTTAATCCCTCCTTCTCTCCACTCCCTCTCATTCTCAGGTGCTGCGTCAGAAACAGACGGACAATCCAGAGGTCAAGCAGGTGTCTGTTCGCAGGTTTGCCACCTTTGACCTTTTCGCCAGGAAAAGGCTTGTAACCCAAGACCCTGGTGACACCACAGATGGCCAGTGGGTGGAGTACAGAAGTGTCTCCTTTCCTGAGTACCGTGCCTTACTCAGGTAGACACACACACACACATGAACGCACACACATCCTCAGGTACACACACGCATGAACGCACACACACACACACACACCGGGGCTGTGATTTTGTGCCGGTACAGATCAAGTACCATGACCTTGTACAAGCGATGTGCCAATTTCACTGAGTGCAAAGCAGATTATTTGCCACCTGGGGGCAGCGGAGCGCACTAGAGGGTACAGTCAATACAGATCAGGTGGCACAGTGCAATTTTGGTATCAAGAATTAGGCGTGTTCCGTTACCTTCTCAAACCACATTGAGTAGGCCACACTGCCGTTCCTTTACCTTCTCAACCCACATTGAGTAGGCCACACTGCTGTTCTGTGCTGTTTTTGTGGCCTTAGTTGCAGATGGCGCACGACAGTGTATATTCACCTTATGTTCAGACCTTACAGTGGGCCAAATTCTTCCGGGTCCTGTTAACACTTCCGGCGGTCACGGCGCAAAATAAGAGAGTTGTTTTTGGAGTGGACAGTGCAGGGGATAAACTAAAGAACGTAGCCTACTACTTTGAGCCGGTACACAGCAAGCAAGCGAGTATCCACTGTTAGCCAGGTCAGATAACGTTATCGTCGACAATGACGAGCACTTTCTTGTAAAACATACCTGGACTCCAACAAAGAAAGCTTCAGATAGTTTTCTCTCCTCCGAGTTGTGCTCGAGCCACTAACGTCTATAAGACCTGCAGATGTTAACGTAATTGCCTGGAATGCGAGACTTAACGAGCCAGTTACATGGCGTGGCATTCTTAGACATTGCCGTTTGCTTTTATTTGGTATGTTACATACAATTGGCTAAAGTATTAGTTAATTCCGAGTTAGATGAGCAGCCAGGCATTTTATTTTATTTTATTTTTAGCCAGAAGTTTTGATACGTCCACACAACTGGGTCAAATGGGCGTGGCTACATAAGGTGAATAGACCTCTCCAAAATATAAGAATTCCTTTTATGTATGTTATCTTTGTCTGTTTCACGTTGATAGAAACTTGATAGATAATCTTTCAGTTGAAATCCCTATAGCCATCCAAAAGCAGCGGGGACAGGTGTGCCTTCTACCTGCAGCCTATAATTTGTGATTAGTCTCAACCAATCGTGGGTACCTTTGATCAAATCTTGCGCAATTGGCACCGTGCTCTTGCTAAATGCTGGTAGCTATACTTGGTGTGCTTTGGGCACACTCAACTGGCTGGCTGTACCCTCGCTGATCACAGTGGCAGCTGCACTATATAAACTTTGGAAGCTGTACCGACTACTGAGTTACACGCAAACTGGCTGGCTGTAACTCAGTATTCAGCAGAGGGTCCAAGTTGATACAGTGCAGCTGCTGGAGTCTGGACGGTAGCATCCTGGGGAGACATTGGACACTTCACTTGGATCCATTCTAAAGTTCCACTCTGCATCACTGCTCTCCCTCAGGACCTCACACTCCCACTCATTAGCAGCCAGGCTCCCGGTCCCGCTTGTATTTGCCAATATTCTAATTCTAATATTCTATTAATAAGTCTTTCTCTGTGTCTTCTTCTAATAGTCCTGACGGTGGCACTACAGCGACCGTCTAAAGTTCTAAAATTGGAAAATGAATAACAAATCAATTGTATGTGCTACAGCTTTGCAACTTTAAAGTCGAACTGAACCCGTTCGTCACGTGCATAATGAGTCCGTTTCAGACTGAAAACGTGGTTTGTCTAAGACGACGGGTTGAGAGGCGGGTCATAGTATCATGTCGATGATTTTATTTGACAATTTTATTTGACAATTTTTTCTTTTTTTTCTTTTCCCGTTTACCTTTTTAATTAGCCCTCCAACACAGACAGTGACGTTTTCGAGCTCACGCTCTTCCTCAGACATGAAAATACATAGAGAGACGCCATGTTTAAATACCCCTGTGGCCCGGTCATGTGACATGTCACATGATTGTGTTGGATGGCTAAATAAAGGTAAACGGGAGCTCGCTGTGTGGGTTAGAGATACATTATTTCAAAGATATTTCAAGGTTTATGATGTTTTTGTTCTGGACAGTTCTGCTGCTGGACTCTCATGTATTTCTCATTTGTCTTCCTCCTCTTCCTCTACTTCTTCTTCTTCTCCTTCTTCCTCTTCCTCTTGCTCCTCAAACTGCCTGGCCCGACTCACTGCTGTGTAGCAGCTCTAAACCTGATTGTATTGGCTGGCTCTCATTCCAAAAGGCCGGGTTGCATCATGCATCGATTCGTGCCCTTCTTTCCAGTAGATCTCCTTATGGCTGCGATGAACAACATGATCGTGGCTGTAATTGTTTAGGAGATGGTTTGTTTGCGGCTAGACAGGAAACAAGTTTATTTAAAAAAAGCCTCCTGCAATTATCTATGGATAATAATTACGTAAGTCCTGTACTAAAGGAAGAACTGTCAGTTTATGCAATCACGTAAATGGCTTAATTGGACTATTGCCTTACTCACATTTAATAGTTGCATTATTTTGTGCATGTAAATGCAACCAATGACTAACTGAATGCAACCTTTTAATTTAATCACGTAGGTAAATACAGACAACTGAGAAAATAATGGAAAAATCTGATATTACACAGTCGTTTGTATTTGCACGTGTGGCTATTGTATGAATCATTGGCTTCCAGTATAATAGTGTCAAAGCACATCGTGGCACATGGAGGACATCGTCGCCACAGGGATTTCACTGTCTCAAAAACGTGAGTTCAACTCAAAGTGGAACATCAGCTGCCCTTCGTGGCTTCTTTTGGTTGTGGTGTATTCTGCACCTCTCAGACAAGAACATGAGTTTCTTCTGCACCTCCCAGACAAGAACATTAGTTTCTTCTGCACCTCCCAGACAAGAATATGAGTTTCTTCTCCACCTCCCAGACAAGAACATGAGTTTCTTCTGCACCTCTCAGACAAGAACATGAGTTTCTTCTACACCTCCCAGACAAGAACATGAGTTTCTTATGCACCTCCCAGACAAGAACATGAGTTTCTTATGCACCTCCCAGACAAGAACATGAGTTTCTTCTCCACCTCCCAGACAAGAACATTAGTTTCTTCTGCACCTCCCAGACAAGAACATGAGTTTCTTCTGCACCTCCCAGACAAGAACATGAGTTTCTTCTGCACCTCCCAGACAAGAACATGAGTTTCTTCTGCACCTCTCAGACAAGAACATTAGTTTCTTCTGCACCTCCCAGACAAGAACATGAGTTTCTTCTTGAGAGAAGCCTTTTCTGGCACAGCCAGTCTGGATTTCACGAAAATAGGGCCCATGTACACAGACACAGATGCAGTGCCACGTAGGTATTCGGGGAAATCAGAACACTAGAATAGATTTAAACTTGTTTTTTTGGAATTTGAAGCCAAGGAAAGAATTTTAAGTATTTTTGAATTTGCCTGTGTTTTTAAATTGAACCCAAAGAAGAGTCACCAATGTCCAAAAAATGTTTGAATACATTTGCGCTTTTTGGCGAGAAACTTAATACAGTTATTTGGAGGAGAAATATGTTTTCAGCGCACTATGAAATAGAGAGGGAATTATGCCCTGTTTAACTTCCTAACACTAACGTTACTCCTCAGCTTAAAACTACTAATGCAGAGATGTTTTTTAATCAAAGTAAATATTTAAAAAATACAATCATTTATTTCCAAATCATTTGAATTGTGTGTGTGTTTTTAACCACCATAGATGACAATAACAAAGTAAAGGGATAACATTTGAAACACAAGCACTTTATTACATATTTCTTAATGACCAGATATTGATGTTCACTCTGGCGTACTACACGCGCACGACCCAGGTACAACCCCTCTATTTTCTCTTGTTTTATTGTCTTGTTTATAAAACGTGTCAAGTTTCTCCCAAGCCGCCATTTTTTTAATAATCTTCCATCTTCTTGTTTCTCAGGGACGACCTGGGGCCTCTCAGCGTCGATGAAGTGCTCAACAGCTTTGACAACACCGGTAATGTCTGTAAGTACATCTCCTATTCCATTACGTGTATTTGTACTGTTTTTGTATGTGCGCGCGTGTGAGCGTGCTTACACACACACACACACACACACACACACACACACACACACACACTATAAGCTTGCGTTGGCCTCATGCTGGCTGCTGTTGGTGTTGGATCGTTTGGAGGTGCTTTTGATTCCATGGTGGAAGTGGGATTGTATCTCGTGTGGCGTTGACAACAGTTGATCATGTACTCCTTCCTCAATGACCTTCAGATGTCCTTTAGAGCAGTGATACTCAACTGTGGCCCGCGGGCGCCCCTGTGTGGCCCGCAATGGATTTCTTTTTTTACAGTGCACCTGAAGGCAACATGCAAGATACCCGCTGAATAAGTGTCCAAATGTTCATGTCATTCTGGCCAATACTCCACTTCTGTTATAGCATTTCAGTCTGCAATATGGAATATCTTTCAATAATCTATGATTTAGCTGCTAAATTGTCAAATACCGCCGTCTGCTCGCTACCCAGGCACTTATGTATGTACTTAACCTAACTAACTTAACAACCTAACTAACTATCCGGTGTGCACAACATTGTCGGACTAAACTCCAGCTGACACCCCAAAAACCTACAATCCGCTACAGAAAAATGTATATTGTTTGTTTATTAACTGGCCCCTGGCCTTCTATCATTTCATGAAAGTGGCCCCCGGGCAAAGCTAGTTGAGTATCCCTGCTTTAGAGGAACAGGGATGTTGCAGCAGTCTCCATGTTGCTTCAGCAGACACTGATGAGATGTTTGTCAGCAAGCAGAGAGAGCATGACCTGAGCAGGGCTTGGTAGTACACACACATGCAGAGGGGCGTGGCATCACCCAGGGTTCCCAAGGTCACGGAACACCTGGAAAAAGTCATGGAATTTCAAATCTGGAATGAATGAAATCCTTGAAAGTTTTTGGAAAAGTCATGGAATTTTGTTGCGTGTAATGAAATGAAATGTTACAGTAAATCTTCCATGGATAACCTTCCACGTAATCATGTAACATCACAGCAAAATTATTTTCTGTAGCTGTTGGTCTAATATGTGTGGATTTGAGTGCGTCTTGTATTTTAGATGAATATTTTGTCCAGTGTAGTTAGTAATAGTTTCTGGTATTGATTCAGAGTCACCGCCTCATATTACATGGAAATTATATTATGGATCCCTGAAAAGTCATTTTTTGAAATTTCATCCATGATCACCTGAAATGCGAGAGCTTTGCTTATGTCATGTTTTAATACTTTATTCCTTCCAGAATAAGAACAGAAATACGTTCACAGAAACGTTTGAACTAGACATGCAGGGCTGCTGGTTACATGTGCCATCCCACAAATTCTGCAGTTTTGGGTCCCAATCCCAATACAGTAAAGAGGATTACATAATGAGATTACACGGATACTTTTTAGCATGCAAATTAAATCTGAGTGCAGTTCTTTAGCATTAGTTATCATTTGATTATAGTGAGTTATAGTCCTGCATCATTGAAAACTGCAGTTATACAATAATGCTAGGATACTGGTATAGCCTCACGAGCCTACTCTACTGACACAATGCAATGTGTTTGATCTCTTTTAAATCATTATAAACCTATTTCAATCCATCCTCACGGGCATGGGATGGTTTTTGACAAAGGTCATGGGGTCAGCGTTAACCAACGGGATGGCTCTACAGCAGCCAGGGTCAGAGGTGAAGGCCATGGCTAGGGGCAGCTCCCATTCCAACCTGCTAGATGGGATAATCCCTTTCATCTAGGAAGAGCCAATAGGATCGATAGTGTCTCCTCTAGGAGGAGCCAATAGGATCGATAGTGTTTTCATTTGGAGATGAGAGACATTGTGGTTTTGGCTCTGCCTTGCAGCATTCTACAGCTCTTCAGTGTTCCTGTGTCATTTACTGCCTTCTCATCACCTTTCTCCTTCTACCTGTGCCTTCTGTGTGTTTCTATGGCTCAGTGTCAACCTCCCCTCACTACGCACCTGAGCTGCTCAGTGTCAACCTCCCCTCACTACACACCTGAGCTGCAAACATTATTAGTCCACTAGTTGTCTTAATTGACTAGTTGTCAATTATTAAATTCATCGCCAACCATGTTGATAATGGATGAAGCAGTTTGAGTCATTGCACTGGACAGAACAAGACATTTTGAGAACGTCATCTTGGACTTTGGGAAACACCGATTGAAATGTTTCACCATTTTCTGACATTTTACAGATCCAACAACTAAATCAATTAATCAAGAAAATAATCGACGGATCAATCGATAATGAAAATAATCGTTAGTTGCAGCCCAGCCCGACTCCACCACACACCCCATTAGTGCTTTTAGCCCGTACCCCCTCTATCCCTCTTTCCATCCTCCCCTCCTCTCCACTTCCTCTCTCCACCCCTCCACCCCTCTCCTCCCAGCTGGAGGTGTGCTTGGCCAGATGGGTAACTGAGTTCCTGACCCGACCAGTGGATTAGCACAGCCGGAGATGAGGAGAGGAGGGGAGAGGAGGAGCGGGTAGGTGGTGTGCCAGAGGTTGTGTGTGTGGGTGTGTGTGTGTGTGTGTGTGTGTGTGTGTGTGTGTGTGTGTGTGTGTGTGTGTGTGTGTGTGTGTGTGTGTGTGTGGGTGGGTGGGTGGGTGGGTGGGTGGGTGGGTGGGTGGAGTGGACACCCACTATCAAGGGGACTCCGTTCCTCAGACAATGAGCCAGTCATGTCGCTCCTGTCCTCCTCCCTCCCTCCCTCCCTCCCTCCCTCCCTCCCTCCCTCCCTCCCTCCTGTCTCTCAGTCAGAGACTTTCGGGGGGGAGGTGTTTGGGGCTAGTAATGCGTGAGATCAATTAGGATTGGTTGAGAGGAGGCTCTGAAAGGCCCAGAGGTGACCCTGTCAGAGCCCTGGGGTATGTGTGTGTGTGTGTGGGGGGGGGGGGGGCAAAGTAAAAGACCCTCTAAACACACACGTGCACACGCACACACACACACACACCTATGTGTGTACATGTTCACAAACATACACAGCCATGCACCTATACATGCATACACAAACACAGCCACACACACACTCACATGCGCGCGCACACACACATGCACATGTGCGCGCGCGCACACACACATGCACATGCGTGGCGCGCACACACGCACATGCGCGGCACACACACACACACACACACACACACACACACACACACACTGCTCCCATGATCAATGCCATTCCAACTTGTCCACTATCTTGGTAATCCTGCACCCTGAGGTGTGGACAAGCCCAAATCCGCGGGGTCCTTGTCCTCCTGAATAGCAGCTAAAACGCCTGGCCGGATTAGTCCACTGCCTCCAAAATGTGTGGACTCAGCTCAAAACTGCCCGCTGTAACCCTCTCTCCAGGCTATAGAGCTGAACAGTCATGTGACCCTCTGTAACCCTCTCTGCAGGCTATAGAGCTGAACAGTCATGTGACCCGCTGTAACCCTCTCTGCAGGCTATAGAGCTGAACAGTCATGTGACCCTCTGTAACCCTCTCTGCAGGCTATAGAGCTGAACAGTCATGTGACCCTCTGTAACACTCTCTCCAGGCTATAGAGCTGAACAGTCATGTGACCCTCTGTAACCCTCTCTGCAGGCTATAGAGCTGAACAGTCATGTGACCCTCTGTAACCCTCTCTGCAGACTATAGAGCTGAACAGTCATGTGACCCTCTGTAACCCTCTCTGCAGGCTATAGAGCTGAACAGTCATGTGACCCTCTGTAACACTCTCTCCAGGCTATAGAGCTGAACAGTCATGTGACCCTCTGTAACCCTCTCTGCAGGCTATAGAGCTGAACAGTCATGTGACCCTCTGTAACCCTCTCTCCAGACTATAGAGCTGAACAGTCATGTGACCTGCTGTAACCCTCTCTCCAGGCTATAGAGCTGAACAGTCATGTGACCTGCTGTAACCCTCTCTCCAGACTATAGAGCTGAACAGTCATGTGACCTGCTGTAACCCTCTCTGCAGGCTATAGAGCTGAACAGTCATGTGACCTGCTGTAACCCTCTCTCCAGACTATAGAGCCGAACAGTCATGTGACCTGCTGTAACCCTCTCTCCAGACTATAGAGCTGAACAGTCATGTGACCTGCTGTAACCCTCTCTCCAGACTATAGAGCTGAACAGTCATGTGACCCTCTGTAACCCTCTCTGCAGACTATAGAGCTGAACAGTCATGTGACCCACTGTAACCCTCTCTCCAGGCTATAGAGCTGAACAGTCATGTGACCCTCTGTAACCCTCTCTGCAGGCTATAGAGCTGAACAGTCATGTGACCCTCTGTAACCCTCTCTGCAGACTATAGAGCTGAACAGTCATGTGACCCTCTGTAACCCTCTCTGCAGGCTATAGAGCTGAACAGTCATGTGACCCTCTGTAACCCTCTCTGCAGACTATAGAGCTGAACAGTCATGTGACCCTCTGTAACCCTCTCTGCAGACTATAGAGCTGAACAGTCATGTGACCCTCTGTAACCCTCTCTGCAGGCTATAGAGCTGAACAGTCATGTGACCCTCTGTAACACTCTCTCCAGGCTATAGAGCTGAACAGTCATGTGACCCTCTGTAACCCTCTCTGCAGGCTATAGAGCTGAACAGTCATGTGACCCTCTGTAACCCTCTCTCCAGACTATAGAGCTGAACAGTCATGTGACCTGCTGTAACCCTCTCTCCAGGCTATAGAGCTGAACAGTCATGTGACCTGCTGTAACCCTCTCTCCAGACTATAGAGCTGAACAGTCATGTGACCTGCTGTAACCCTCTCTGCAGGCTATAGAGCTGAACAGTCATGTGACCTGCTGTAACCCTCTCTCCAGACTATAGAGCTGAACAGTCATGTGACCTGCTGTAACCCTCTCTCCAGACTATAGAGCTGAACAGTCATGTGACCTGCTGTAACCCTCTCTCCAGACTATAGAGCTGAACAGTCATGTGACCCTCTGTAACCCTCTCTCCAGGCTATAGAGCTGAACAGTCATGTGACCTGCTGTAACCCTCTCTACAGGCTATAGAGCTGAACAGTCATGTGACCTGCTGTAACCCTCTCTCCAGACTATAGAGCTGAACAGTCATGTGACCTGCTGTAACCCTCTCTCCAGACTATAGAGCTGAACAGTCATGTGACCCACTGTAACTAGGGGTGCACCGATCGATCTGCACGCAATCTGTATCGGCCGATTTGGACCTCAAATATGTGATCTGCTGTTTCCGATATTCCTTTAATTTTGCCGATCGCATAGCCGATCATGCTGCACGTGAGAAACATGAGGCAGCCCATTTTCATGTCTTCAATGTCTATCGTTTAACTTTCATATTTGTGCTCTAACGTTTATATCATTGTGTTGCAAAGCACACGCTTTGCTTTCATCAGTGTACTCACCTCCATGCACACACCGCACCAGACTGTCAACACACCTCTTGCGTCTTTGAATCACACAAATCAGCTGGTGATTACAGCAGACTCAGCAGATAAATTACCTCCAGTCCTCCCGCCTACCGAGGCATTTGCATGCTGTTAAATCCGTGTGTATTAAAGTCCCAGATTAACGTGGTAGTCGGGGTAGTGCACGCGCACACACAGACAATTTCCACGCAAGCATTGATGTTCCCGCGGGCACTTTGAAGGAAGCGAAAGTGTGCTGCTATGTGGATGTGCGCTCCATTCAGACGGATGCGCTAATTAATGCCACTACTCAGATGGAGTTTAGCTCGTGTGTAGCTTGTGATTCTGTTGTTTCTCCCGTCATGTAACCCTGTCACCATTATGTAGATCGCACTCATAGTGCTGCTAATTATAACACTGTAACTCGGCCTCGATGGGCGGGTCGTTTTGATGTTCGTTCGATGCGGATCCCAATGTATGACGGTTATTGTGCATAACCCCGGTTCTATGAGTGGGAGCTCTTTGGCTTTAGTCATGGTTCAAGACTGGTGTTTAAGAGTAACTGACTTACAGTTTACCTAATTATCATTTATATATTATTAGTTGTTAATTATCACTATAATTGGCCTATATAACAGCAAGCTTGGTTACTGACCTGTTTGTATATTTTATTGCCTCCTTTTTCCAGACCACACACAATCCTACTATTCCTGTCATAATGCTGTAAAAAGCCTATACTGCTGTACTGTACTGAAGAGAACTGACAACTAAACGGTTGAACTCCCATCTGTCTCATGTTGGCAGTTTCCTTTAGCCTACAAAATATAAAATAAATATATATATATATATCGGTGATCGGTAATCGGTAATCGGTGATCGGTCGATGATCGGTTGGGCAGATATTTCTCATAGGTGATCGGCAATCGGTGATCGGTGGCAAAAAACGTGATCGGTGCACCCCTAACTGTAACCCTCTCTCCAGGCTATAGAGCTGAACAGTCATGTGACCCTCTGTAACCCTCTCTCCAGGCTATAGAGCTGAACAGTCATGTGACCTGCTGTAACCCTCTCTCCAGACTATAGAGCTGAACAGTCATGTGACCTGCTGTAACCCTCTCTCCAGGCTATAGAGCTGAACAGTCATGTGACCCACTGTAACCCTCTCTCCAGACTATAGAGCTGAACAGTCATGTGACCTGCTGTAACCCTCTCTCCAGGCTATAGAGCTGAACAGTCATGTGACCTGCTGTAACCCTCTCTCCAGGCTATAGAGCTGAACAGTCATGTGACCTGCTGTAACCCTCTCTCCAGGCTATAGAGCTGAACAGTCATGTGACCCTCTGTAACCCTCTCTCCAGACTATAGAGCTGAACAGTCATGTGACCCTCTGTAACCCTCTCTCCAGGCTATAGAGCTGAACAGTCATGTGACCCACTGTAACCCTCTCTGCAGGCTATAGAGCTGAACAGTCATGTGACCCTCTGTAACCCTCTCTCCAGGCTATAGAGCTGAACAGTCATGTGACCCTCTGTAACCCTCTCTGCAGGCTATAGAGCTGAACAGTCATGTGACCCTCTGTAACCCTCTCTGCAGGCTATAGAGCTGAACAGTCATGTGACCTGCTGTAACCCTCTCTGCAGACTATAGAGCTGAACAGTCATGTGACCCACTGTAACCCTCTCTCCAGACTATAGAGCTGAACAGTCATGTGACCCACTGTAACCCTCTCTACAGGCTATAGAGCTGAACAGTCATGTGACCTGCTGTAACCCTCTCTGCAGGCTATAGAGCTGAACAGTCATGTGACCTGCTGTAACCCTCTCTGCAGGCTATAGAGCTGAACAGTCATGTGACCTGCTGTAACCCTCTCTCCAGGCTATAGAGCTGAACAGTCATGTGACCTGCTGTAACCCTCTCTCCAGACTATAGAGCTGAACAGTCATGTGACCTGCTGTAACCCTCTCTCCAGACTATAGAGCTGAACAGTCATGTGACCTGCTGTAACCCTCTCTGCAGGCTATAGAGCTGAACAGTCATGTGACCTGCTGTAACCCTCTCTGCAGGCTATAGAGCTGAACAGTCATGTGACCTGCTGTAACCCTCTCTGCAGGCTATAGAGCTGAACAGTCATGTGACCTGCTGTAACCCTCTCTGCAGGCTATAGAGCTGAACAGTCATGTGACCTGCTGTAACCCTCTCTCCAGACTATAGAGCTGAACAGTCATGTGACCTGCTGTAACCCTCTCTCCAGACTATAGAGCTGAACAGTCATGTGACCTGCTGTAACCCTCTCTGCAGACTATAGAGCTGAACAGTCATGTGACCTGCTGTAACCCTCTCTGCAGACTATAGAGCTGAACAGTCATGTGACCTGCTGTAACACTCTCTCCAGACTATAGAGCTGAACAGTCATGTGACCTGCTGTAACCCTCTCTGCAGGCTATAGAGCTGAACAGTCATGTGACCTGCTGTAACCCTCTCTCCAGGCTATAGAGCTGAACAGTCATGTGACCTGCTGTAACCCTCTCTCCAGACTATAGAGCTGAACAGTCATGTGACCTGCTGTAACCCTCTCTCCAGACTATAGAGCTGAACAGTCATGTGACCTGCTGTAACCCTCTCTGCAGGCTATAGAGCTGAACAGTCATGTGACCTGCTGTAACCCTCTCTGCAGGCTATAGAGCTGAACAGTCATGTGACCTGCTGTAACCCTCTCTGCAGACTATAGAGCTGAACAGTCATGTGACCTGCTGTAACCCTCTCTGCAGGCTATAGAGCTGAACAGTCATGTGACCTGCTGTAACCCTCTCTCCAGACTATAGAGCTGAACAGTCATGTGACCTGCTGTAACCCTCTCTCCAGACTATAGAGCTGAACAGTCATGTGACCTGCTGTAACCCTCTCTGCAGACTATAGAGCTGAACAGTCATGTGACCTGCTGTAACCCTCTCTGCAGACTATAGAGCTGAACAGTCATGTGACCTGCTGTAACACTCTCTCCAGACTATAGAGCTGAACAGTCATGTGACCTGCTGTAACCCTCTCTCCAGGCTATAGAGCTGAACAGTCATGTGACATCTCTTGCCCCGGACTAGACATTTCGAAAAAAAAAAAAAATCCTTATATAAGGAGTTTTAAGGCTGGAACCAAGCCAACCCATGACCTACTGAATCGTGAGTGACCATAAAACATTTCAGTCGGAGCAAAAACCAAAAGTGAAACCGGGGGGGAAATCAATCGAATTTGAAAACTCGTTCTATATGGATTTTTCGAAACGTCTATGGAGAAAATGAACGTGGGACTCACTTCTGGGGCAGGAAACATCTGAACTGGAACGATGAATCAAACCCACCTCAAATATTTCAGACGTAAAAACATAACTGAACATTTAATGGAGAATACTGATGTCGTTAGAGCCATCACCCATTTACTATAGTCGTCATTTTTGGTGTCAAACCTAGTTTAAAAGTAACTGCTATCCCGGCTAACAAAGACACCCCAAATAAAAAGACACGGATGCCACAATGACATGTGTAACATATTTGGACAGATGATTTCCTGACAGAGACTTTCATTTCTCCCTGTGGCTGTCAGCTGACAGTAAAGGCCCAATCATGCTCAACGTTCAATGCGGACACGCATACGGACGAAGCCTTCTGTCCGGACTCAGCGTTCATCTTATGCCTAATTCTGCATGGTTTCTGAAAGCTTACGAATGAAACGGAGCAGTGCCACACACACACACGCATGCACGCGCACACACACACACACACACACACACACACACACACACACACACACACACACACACTCACACTCACACTCACACTCACACTCACACATTTGACTCCCTACTGCCCACTAGTGGATATATTGCTTAACATGATACCAACGGGAAAGACGCAGGGAGTATGAGGGTGACGATACCTTTATTTTCGTATGAAAATGGAGAATAATTTGGCCATGAGCTGATCTGGAACTTAAAGCACAAAAAGGGGTTACATATTGTCAATACAGCCAGATTTCAAGATTGGGCCTGATCGACTTTTTGAACTCTGAACTTTTGACCTTCCTGGTTCTTAAGCTGACAGTGAGGGCTTGTCATTGTAAGAGGGGGCTTTATGTTGGGGGTTTTAGGGGTGCTTGTTTCCTGCTAGGGATCAGGATTTTAGGACACAATACGGGCCCTTAGGGCTATATTATAAGAATGTGTGTGTGTGTGTGTGGGTTTAGTCTTAAGGGTTGTTCACATTGCGGGGCTTTTGGTACGAGCTTGTCGGGCTTACTTGTTGGGTTCATGTCACAGGCAAAGACTACGTACGTACATGGGCACATCGGTACACACATGCACACACACACACACACACACACACACACACACACACACACACACACACACACACACACACACACACACTCGCACACACACAGAGTCATGCTGCATGTTGGAGGTTGGAGTCCTATATTAGCCATAAATGGAGTTCAGACCCATTCAGAGCAACACACAACACTTTTCGTGTGTGTGTGTGTGTGTGTGTGTGTGTGTGTGTGTGTGTGCGTGCGTGCGTGTGGGTGCGGTTACTGGTATGGTTTTGTGAGTGTATGAGTGCTTGTTGGTTGGGACCCAAAACATGGGGACCAACAAGCCAGATCCAACTCACTGCTAGTGCTTTGTGCTAACTTGGTGATTGTCTGCATGACTGAGAGACATAGAGTGCGTTTACATGCACACCAATAAACTGTTTATTAGCGGATTTCTGAGTTACCTGATTATTCAAGTGGTCATGTAAACAGCATAAACCGATAAGCTTTATCCGTTTATGGTCATAAACGGGTTATGAATAAACCGATAAACACACCTAGGTTTCTGGGCAATAATCGGTGTTCTCTCTGCATGTATACAGCATAACCAGCTTTCTTTCGGGTTTATACATCTGCGCATGTACACGTTGCGGGAGAGAGAGGCAGCTGGAGACGCGCGCTGCTCACTCACTCACTCACTGGCCCCTTTCTGCTTCTTCTCCCCGGCCATGGCGCACCACAGCCGGCTTGATGAGATGAAGGTGAGCAGCACGGAGCTCCTGCAACAGGCGTTTCCCGACCTGCTGCCTCCCCGTTGCTGCACTGCTATGTTGTAATGTGGATACAGGAGATGACGAATATTTGTCTTGAATTGCGAATAGAACGACGCATTAATAAAACGCATTGGACTCAGTGTGCAAGCCGTGATCTGTGTGTGACGGGTTTTTTCAGATGACGGATTAAAAAGATTTATACGAACAAAACGTAGCCTACTCAGCTGTTCAAAACACAAGTTATCCGCCACTAAAGACCTTAATTCTCTCAGTTTTCTGACAGCTATTTAAATTCAGTTGGGTCAAGATCTGTATCGTTCATGTTATTTGACGTGCTTCAGTCGCCTGCCTGTCTCTGTGCACTTGGTAAAGTTGGAAATATATGACAGATTCACACTTCCAAAGCGACGCCTCCCGACAACGAGATACAAACTAATTTTCACCTAAACCATCCTCCGAGCCAGACAAGAAGTAATGAAAATGTGATTTTGCATTTTGCAACTTCTTTTGTTGTTTTATTGCGGAATTACCGCTGCCTTCTGGAGAGAAATCCGACTAATTGACTGAATCATGTAAACCCGGGTTTCTCCTATTGTCGGATTATTAAAGTGCATGTAAACGCAGAAATCAGATTATTGCCATAAACTGATTATTCTCAGTTATCCGTTTATTGTCTGCATGTAAACGCACTCATAGAGAGATAGAAGAGGAGAGAGAGAGAGAGGACATACAGACATACACAGGCCCTGTTGAGACGATGACGCTCTCTGCATCAAACGTCAAACTTTTGTTGCCACTTGACCTTTCAATCTGCCTTCAAGTTCATAGGACAGAATTGTGACAACGGTCCAGACGGATCGATGGAAAAGGCTGTAGTATGCATGCCAGGCCAGTAGATGGCGGTGTACCTTTGCAAAACCACACCACCACGCTTCCTTGCAGTGCGGTGGGTACAAAGAAACATGGCGAAAGGCAAAGCACGCTTGAAAACAGTTAATTTTGTCTGGACGGACGATGAAGTCATGGTGCAGCAAATCTCCACTTTGCTGGAGGAGCGTTAAAGGAGAATTTCGTCTTTTTTTTTAACCTGGAGCCCACTCCTCACATTAATTATTATCTGATGACTCACCCAGTGTTCTCTGCAGCGATTTGGAGCGTCGTAGGCGTTGTTGTGATCGAAATAGTACTCCAAGCCAGTCCTTGAATGCGCTCCGTCGGGGCCACATGGCAGCGTGCTCTTCCTCCATGTAAATAGACTGTTTTCTTCCCGTTTTCGACCCATATCGTCATTATATATATATATAAAGAAACATCAAACTGCCAATCTCCCCCAGGCTATTTCCAGCGGTATTTACAGGGATCCCATCTCCTCCTTTCGGGTCAGTGTCACCAACTCTCGTCAAGTCAGTCCACAGCATAGACTATATGGTCCACAGGCGAGCCGGCAGGAAAGTCTCGCGGGACTTGACGAGAGTTGGTGACACTGACCCAAAAGGAGGAAATGGCAGCTTTATGGTAAGTCTAAAAATGACTACGGTAGGCGTCATCTACTTCCGTGTCTAAAACGGAAAGACGATTACAAAATGACGTCATGCAGAAGCGTCCTTTTAGATGGGGAAAGAATAAGGTGAATATATTATTTTCTTTAATTTACATTTAATTTATATTTACATATTTTCTTAAGGCACAAGACCACATTAAACAGAGAGCACTGATGCTTTTAAAGCAGCTGACAGTAGCAGGCTGGTAGCAGGGCACTGCCAAGGTGGCCTTAGAGATCTCAGGGCATCACGGCCAGAGGGAGGAGCAACAGAGGCCATGGCCTCTGTCTAATACCCACCCTGATGACTACACACATGACAGCCTTGTGTCACTTCCCATTGCGTGTGTGTGTGTGTGTGTGTGTGTGTGTGTGTCCAAATGGGCTCTGTCACATGCATGTGTGTTTTATGTGTTACACCAGTGTGTGTGTGTGTTTGAATAGGTGCCCCCCGTAGCCTCCCCTTTAGCAGGGCTCTGTTTGCATCATTATGTTAATTCACTGTGCCATAGTGCTAATTAGACGTTGTTAGACAATAGCTCTAGACTGGGAACTGGCAGGCACGTACACACACACACGCACACACACACACACACACACACACACACACACACACACACACACACATGCATGCACACGCACACGCATGGACACACACGCACACACGCACGCACACACACACACACACACACACACACACACACACACACACTGCTCAGACTGTTGTGTCAGTGACAGGTTTGTGCTTTCTATAGAGGTGAGGTGTTATCTGGTGCACTCTGACTGGACTCAGCTTAGGTGTCCCTTTCATCTAGATTCAATGGAAACAAATTCAATGTGAAAAGAGAGACTACATGAACTTCCTTACTTAGAATTAGGGGTGGGACTCACCAGATGCCTACGATACTAAAACAATACTTGAGTCACGATACGATAGTATTGCGATATTGCGAGATCGCCGATATTGCGATATATTGAATATTGCGATATATTGAATATTGCGATATTTCGATATATTGTCTAACTCCTTTTCCTGCCTTTTCCTTGACCTCACCGGAAGTAAAACATGCAGTGTTTTTTTGTTTTGTTTTTGCCCCACATGTAGGCTACATTATTAAGCTTCTCTGGACTCAATACGCCACTGCAGGTGCGCACTGCAACATCGGGCGCTTCGGGCAGATGCCCGGTGGCCTGGCATGGCATGGCCTGCAAAAAATAAATAAAAATAAAATATATACAGTACATATATTTTTTAAATAGCGATACTTGGCGTCCAAATATCGATACAATATCATCAGGCAAAATATCGCGATACTATGGTGTATCAATTTTTTCCCCCACCCCTACTTAGAATACAATCAAGTTGGCCCATGCCTGTTTTTGCCTCAAAGTTAATGCAGATTACCTCATTAATTACCTAATGATGTGATGTCACTTGAGCAATGATGACCTCATCTGGTGACTGGTCACTGATGACATCTCTCACTGATGACATCATCATTGAGTGCTCGAGTGACATCATCACTGGTGACGCCACCAATTCTTTACATACAGTAAGTGATATCATCAGTGATTTGTGTCCCGGAGGCTTTGGAGACCTGTGTTCCACACCAGGGGGGGGAGTCTTAAAGGAAAATTCAGGTTTGTGTTTTACTCACCCAGAGAACTTTGGTTTCATTCTGATAGAAGATATTCAGGTCCGAGTAGAGTCTGAACTGGCCAAAACGGGCGAAAACGGGGCATACGTAGACACACACTGTAAATAACGTATTTTCTGCAACGTAGCGGTTCATATCCTCATAATATGTCTGTAAAATGTCTGTAAAAAATAAAATAAATTTCCACAAAGCGCTGAAGCGATCGTTCAGGATTCTATTCTATTTTTGAAGCGTGAAGCTGCCAGGCATGAAGTCAATGCAAGTTGTGGGCGGGGGCAAGTTGGCCCTAGCGAGGTGCTGAGAAAAAGAGAGTGCTTCTTGTGTGACCGTTTTAGTGTGAGCTCAGCTTCAGCGTGGCTTTGGCGATATGGTGTGAAAAAAGGCTTAGTCTGTCATTTAACCACTGAATATGGAAGGACAGTCACACAGAAAGTGTGTGTGTGTGTGTGTGTGTGTGTGTGTGTGTGTGTGTGTGTGTGTGTGTGTGTGTGTGTGGAGTCGGGGGTAGTGTAAGACTTGAGTGGCTTTAGGGCACGTTGGAGTTGCCGCTTGACTTAATTGAAAGTAATTGTTTTGCCCTTCTGGAGCCTTGTCTCCTTGTCTCCTCTCCTCCGTCCGCTCCTCAGAGGAAACGAGGAAGAGGGATTTGCCCACAAGGTATCAAAGTAGTGTGGGGGTGCAAGAAGCTTCTCCACACCCAGGAAGTAAACGGTCTACACACTGTCCCAAAACAACTTGATGCTAATATGCAGACACAGGCATGAACATGCACGCGTCACACGCACGCACACACACACACACGCACGCACGCACACACACACACACACACACACACACACACACACACACACACACACACACACACACACACACAGTGGTACGCATCCTTGCCCCTACTCAGGAGCCACATTGACAAAAAAAAATCTTTGCAAGAGCCACAACCCAAAAAAGTCCCTTTCCTCCCTTTATTTGTTAAAGCTTTTCTATGTATTTATTTATTTAATTGAAGTAGGATTTGAAAGAGCCACAACCACCCATAAAGGAGCCACATGAGGCTCCTGAGCCTCGGGTTGAGTATCACTGCACCAGACATTCCACAGGAACTCACCCTGCTGTTGATTGTGTGTGTGTGTACGTGTGTACGTGTGTGTGTGCGTGTGTGTGTGTGTGTGTGTGTGTGTGTGTGTGTGTGTACGTGCGTGTGTACGTGCGTGTGCACTATTACCAGTGAGTGGTGGGATTAGGTGAAGGAAATGAGTCGAGCGTTAAATGGTGCTTCCCTGCATTGTCACCACTGCTGCTAATACTCAGCTAATTACAAAGACATACTTCAACAGCAAGCTCCGCCTCGAACACCCCCATAACCCCCCCCCCCCCCATACCCCCCCCCCCCCACTCTGTCCCCTCCCTTCAGGTTACCCCCCCCCCCCCACTCTGTCCCCTCCCTTCAGGTTACCCCCCTCCCTCACCCTGGAATTAACGGACAGAAAGAAAGAGGCAAAGAAAAAAGAAAGAGTAATAACAGGTCTCTCTCCCCCCTCCCGAAAAACACACCCTCCCTCTGGACGGATACAATTATTGGATTTTTCTCCATTTAAGTCACCCAACCCCGATGTGCCCCTCCCCCCCGCCATGCCCCCCTATGGTGGCTAAGCTCAACCTACACTGGCCCCTCCCACCCATGTAACGCACACACACACACACACACACACACACACACACACACACACACACCGAGAGTGAGATAGGGAGAGAAAACAATACCAAGGCAAGGAGCAGCCAATGAGTGGAACAATCTGCAAAAAACACAGTACCGTAAATTCCGGACTATAAGACGCACCGGTCTATAAGCCGCGGGACCAAAATTGACTATTTTTTTCTTCTATAAGCCGCACCGGACTATAAGCCGCGGGTGTTTTGATGTTTAATTACCATGTGAAAGGGTTCGTGCACAGAGAGGAATGTCGGGAAAGAGATCGCTGTTTGGGGAAGCTCCCATTTATTAACATTTCAACAAAACAAAACAAAAGTCAGGTCACTAATCCCCAGACAAAATCACACAACAATAGGCTACCGTATATGTGCAGCAAACCTGTAACCAGAGAAGTCAAGTCACTAATCCTCGTCTTCCTCTTCTTCCTGCGTACTGAAACCACCAAAGTCCTCATCTTCAGTGTCGGAAACGAACAGGTTCAGGGTGGCTTCGTCAACCACTCTCCTCTCTCCTTCATTGTCACTCAAAACCAACGAACTCCTCTTCATCACTGTCGGCATCGAACAGCCTCTGAAGCCTCTGACGGCCCTCAGCGCCAGCTGTGGCGGCGTCATCCTTTTCATCCCGCAGCAGTCCAGCGTTTTGGAACCCGTTGGTGATTGTGGATGTTTTCACACTCCTATAATATTCCGTGATCTTCCTTTGTGTGAATTCGCCGAAGTTTGTGATTTTCTCCTGGTAGTCGGGAGGGAGTTGTTCAGTAGTTCTCCCCCGGACGGACAGTCCCTTTCGTCTCATGAATCGGTAGCACCAAGATGGCCCACCTCTGAAATGTTCAATTTTCATCTCGGTGGCGATTGTTTTGGCCTTCAGTCGGATCTGCACCGTGGAAACGTCTCGGCCGTCTCCTCTCTGGGTCAACACCCAGTCCTCAAGGGAATCTTCAAGTTCCGGCCATCTGCTTTTGTGGCCTCTGAAGGACTTTTTTGTCTTATTACACTGAGACAGTTCCTGCTGCTGCTGCTTCCAACGTCTCACCATTGACTCATCGATGCCCAGGATACGCGCTGCTGCTCTGTTTGTTTCTTTTAGTGCGAGTTCGACTGCTTTCAGCTTGAAAGCTGCGTCGTGTGACTTTCTGCGTACCTTCCCCATGGTAAGTGAGAGAGAGACTGCTTGTCTTGTTGTGATTCCGGGCTGATGAACTTTGCTTACCGTAATTACCATATGTAAGGGTTCACGCACAGAGGGGATTGTTGGCTGTTTGAGGAAGCTCCCATTTACCGTATTACCGTAACATTTCAACAAAACAACATAACACAACACCTTTGTTTATTTCGACAGTGCACACAGTGTCCGCGGTGTGGTGAAAAGAGGGCAACAGAGGAAATTAAAACAGAAGTGGATTTATAGGTAGAAAGAGTGCTAAAAAAGAGAGATTTTATTTGTATTTGAATTTTTTTTTCTGAAAAAATCCATAGATAAGACGCACCGTTATATAAGCCGCAGGGGCCAAAAAACGGGAAAAAAGCCGCGGCTTATAGTCCGGAATTTACGGTATATGAGTATATTAAAAAACACAGTATATGAGTATATTAAAACACAGTATATGAGTATATTAAAAAAACACAGTATATGAGTATATTAAAAAACACAGTATATGAGTATATTAAAAAACACAGTATATGAGTATATTAAAAACACAGTACCGGTATATGAGTATATAAAAAAACACAGTATATGAGTATATTAAAAAACACAGTATATGAGTATATTAAAAAACACAGTATATGAGTATATTCAGCCAAGCAGTTTGGATAATGACATGCTGCTAATTCCCTCCTATGTCACGTGCATGGTTGCGTGTTGCACAAAAAGATCGTATATACGGAAGATGAACACTCCAACTTACTTCTTGACAGCTAGATCCACATTTTTCTTCTCGCCAATTCTCAATGGTTTCCTTGTTTTGCTCGGGAGTACAAAAAAACTTTAACTGGTGATTTTTTTTACATTTGTTTGCGCAGCCCACCACACAACAGCTTTTAGCTATGTTTAATTCAAGGAAAATGACGCTGGTCTGTGGAAATGAACAGAGCTTTTCCCCAGTGATGGGCGTGGCCTATTTCATGCAGTGTCTCTATGGTAGCCTACTCTGAAGAAAACCTTTTTGATAGCACAACAACATGCATAATAACCATTGTTTCAAAGCCATAGCATGTTTTGAAGACATTCTTTGCTGCCTGACCTATCTTACTTTCATCACTAACCTTCCTACAGAATGTCCTCTTGGGCATTGCTAGAAAGATGCAGTAGCACCAAGTTAGGTGACAGAAGGACCGGATGTCCACGGTGTTCCCATGCTGCTTTTGACTCATTTTAACACGTTAACTGCCAGCGACGTATGCATACGTCAAAAAAAATCCAGCGCTTCACTGCCAAGGACGTATGGATACGTCAAAAAAATCGTTTTTTTTTTTTTTGACGGTGGGGCGTTGATCAATCCCTTTTACATCTCCTATACAATTATTGGAGGTATTGAATGTGTATAATCTATTTTACCGACCCACTAAGTGTTGACAGTGCTCCCCCAGACGAGCGAAATCAAAGAAAAAGGGAGCAGCCATTCAAGGAAATGGCGAGGCGATTTTACAGTATTACATTCTCATGAAAATGGTTGGGGGAAAACGCTCTCGTTTTCGCGCTGATTGCTGGCGATGCGGGATTGCAAATTTACATAATACATTACAGGTGGAACACACTTTGAAACACGCAGCATAAATATGACCAGAATCGCAAAAGCTTCTCTCAACCAAAACTCCCAAGAAGCGAGCGAGTCCATGCCGACTTCCTCAAACAGCAGCCTGCAGACAGGCACAGGACAGCAGCAAAAGCACTGAGACTGGGGCCGCTGCAGCCAAGAAGAGGGAGGAGTTGAAGCAACTCTGCCTCTCGCTCTCTCCCTCTCTCTCTCTCTCTCTCTCTCTCTCGCTCTCTCTCTCTCTCCCTCCCTCCCTCTCTCTCTCTCTCTCTCTCTCTCCCTCTCCCCCTCTCACTAGGATTAAACCTAGTGCGTCTCCCTCCCGAGAGGGAGGGAGAGAGAGAGAGAGGGAGGGAGAGCGAGAGGGAGGGAGAGAGAGAGAGAGAGAGAGAGAGAGGGAGGGAGAGCGAGGGGAAGGGAGAGAGAGAGAGAGAGAGAGAGAGCGAGAGGGGGAGGGAGAGAGAGAGAGAGAGAGAGAGCCAAAAATGAATGGTTAAAGTGACAGTTCTATCGAATTTCACAAAAAGCCGTTTATCTCTGAATATTTTTTCTAATGCTAAAACCATGCTGTATTCAACTGCTAATGCTTACATAACTACTAACTCTACAAACTAACTCTTTTAGACAGAGAAAGTACACATTCTATTAGTACTTTTGAGATATTGTATGTTCACAAACTCCAAGCAGAAAATAATCCTCGGCGCTTGTAAAATGAGCCACAATCCTCAAAAAACGGCTTGGCAGAAGCTACCTACAAGCAAGAAAAAAACGGCTGGCAGTCAATGTGTTAAACGACTCAAAATACATTGAGGAGGGAAACCGCTTGTACTGCAGAATGTAAGAAAGTGTATTTATGCTTAACGTCACACACACACTGGCAGTGTAAGAAGCCATGTATGTTTTTCAGTTGTCTCCATGTGTTGTACTGTAGTGTGTGTACAGTGCAATCAGTGTGTGCATAAGTGAATGTGCTGAGCATGCTTCCATTACAGAGCTAACAGCTAAGTGATTAGTGCATGCTAGTTAATGAGGCCCTCTTGAACCCATGAAGCACACCACTGTGTGTACTCCCAATGGCACGTGTTTGTGTGTGTGTGTGTGTGTGTGTGTGTGTGTGTGTGCGCGTGTACCATGCGTGCGTGCCTGCCTGGAACAGCTAAATGGCTCCCTAGGCATTTGGGACTAGGCTATGGCTCCACTCCAAACACTGTTTGTTTGTTTGTGTGTGTGTGTGTGTGTGCGTGCGTGCGTGTGCGTGTGCGTGTGCGTGTGTGTATACATGTGTGTGTTCTGCAGTTGTTAACGCGTTTGGGTTTGCTACATGTAGCCTTTTTACGCGATCAAATCAATCAATCTTTCACACGAAACGGCAGAAAACCTTGAGGCACTTGTGCCAAGTTTTGCCAACTTTTCTCTCAATAGACGTAATGCCTCTGCCCTTCTCCGCTTGGCAGCTAGTCTGAGCGCGAGGGAGCAGCCGCCAATCTCCGGCTCCAAGCTGTCAACACGTCTTTTAGCGTAGCCGCTAATGTGTTTGCTATTGAGCTAAAGAGCCATTAGCTGGCTTAGTGACTCACCACCATATAGCATTAGCGCTCAAACTGCTACACTGTCACTCGTTCACTCTGTCAATCTCTCGCTCGCTCTCTCCAGCCTCCTCAAACAGCCCCATAGGGACATTTAGCGGGAATTGGCCATAGTGCTAACGCTAAAGTAGTTGTTGACGCTAATGGGAGTGCTAAATGCTAATGCGGGCTAGCGCAGGCCTCTGAGGGAGAAGCTAACTGATTGTTCAAGTGGCCCCCTGAGAGTCTGCCCGAATCAGTAACTAGTGTAGCGGTAGCATCTCTCTGGGGCGCCGGGCTGCAGGAGAAGCTGCTGCAGACGTGCTAACAGCAATAGCGGTCTTGGAGCTTTAGTCTTGTTTTCATTTGAGAACGTTACTGGAGACGTTTCAATACGTCAGTGGGACATTCTGTCTGTCTGTGTGGACGACATGAGGAAGACTCAAAGAAAGACACATCAGCCAAACGTCCTCTCGTATGAGACAATACATTCGTTTTTCATAGTTTTCCTTTTGGTTATGAAAGAAGTAATTTCATGTATTTTGATGAGTTTTAGGCCTATTCCATTGGTTCACTATCACACACAAACACACACGCGCACACACACACACACACACACACACACACACACACACACACACACACACACACACACACACCCTTCTTTCTCTCTGTCCGTCTGTCCACAGCAGGCCATGGCGCGACAGACCTTTGTGTTTGTCCAGTGAGCCTGAAACTCTCCCGCTCTCTCTCTCTCCCTCCCTCCCTCTCCCTCTCCCTCTCTCTCTCCCTCTCCCTCCCTCTCCCCTCTCTCTCCCTGTCTCTCTCCCTCTCCTCCCCCTCTCTCTCCCTCTCCCTCCCTCTCTGAGGATAGAGAGAAGGCAGCAGACAGATGGGTGTAGTCATTGTGTTTTGGAGATCCCTAACACTTCCGCATAAGAGCTGGACTTTCCCAGTAAACTTATATGGCAGAAAGCTGGTTTCACACTGGCAACAGCCAACAGTCAATATGACCTCTTCAGAAGCACACTGGCAACAGCCAACAGTCAATATGACCTCTTCAAAAGCACACTTTGGATCAATGAATGAAATCACTTCACATTTAACATCTATATATTTCATTGCAGACTCCTTGATGTAGTGTCTTTTTTAGTGGAGTGGTGACTACAGGCCCTCAGACAATAGGTGACCACCGCTACACACACACACACGCGTGCGCACGAGCACACGCACGCACACACACACACACACACAGCCCATTGCCTTCGCAAGAAAATAATATTGTGTGCGTGTGTGTGTGTACTCTATTAAGTGTGTGTGTGTACTCTATGTAAGTGTGTGTGTGTGTGTACTCTATCTAAGTGTGTGTGTGTACTCTATGTAAGTGTGTGTGTGTACTCTATGTAAGTGTGTGTGTGTGTGTGTGTGTACTCTATGTAAGTGTGTGTGTGTGTGTACTCTATGTAAGTGTGTGTGTGTACTCTATGTAAGTGTGGGTGTGTCTCTCAGTAGGGGCAGAGGGGATTACAGGAAGATTGGTGTGCAACCAGGTTTCTAGACGGAGCCTCCAAACTCTCCTCGCTGCCCCACTGGGCCTTTCATCAGGTGTGTGTGTGTGTGTGTGTGTGTGTGTGTGTGTGTGTGTGTGTTCAGGGCTGGCGCTGGGGAGGGAGGGTCAAGTGCAGGATCACAGATGTAGACATGCTGTTTCAGTCAGACTCTGGCCCCTCCCCTTCCTCTTTATGTGCCTTTTCACTTCCTGGCCTTCTCTTCCCCTTGTTAGGGATTGGTACCGTTCACATTTGAACCAATACCGGTACCTGGAAGTCGGTACGGTACCCAAAACGGTACCATTTTCGGTACTTTACACACTCTAATAACAAAACAAATTACAGTTGTAAAAAAAAAAAAAAAGTCCAAACTTCTCAATTTCAACATTGTTCCTTATTTAGCACATTATTTATTTAGCACCAGACAAAATAAAACTCCTCCCCCCTCCCAAACCAAGAGTTGTAGCAGCAAGGTTAGTTTAGTGGGGTTGGGGAAATGGGGGGAATAGTACTTATGGGCAACTGATGTCCAACACAGCTTCCAGCAGGGCCTGGTCTTCATCTTCGAAGAGCTCCCCAAGTGCTGAAAGTGTCTTCTGCTTATGGAGTGGTATCTGAAAATAAAAAATGGCATCGGGATTCATCAAGCATTATTTGTGCAGGGTGAATCGTGTAGGGAATTGTAGCCTACATGAAACATGAAAGCTGGAACATCCCCACCCCCCACTAACTACTTAAGACAACTTAAAAATACATTGTGAATATATGCCATTGTTCTCTTGTTTTAATAATAATTCAAAAAAGACTCTTAATGTGTAACTTTTCCTCCGTGGTATCGAAAATGGTATGAGTGAGTGAGTGAACTCTGAGAGAGTTCATGTCAATTCTGCTAATAAATACATAATACCTGCTTCTTGTCTTTTAGGGGTATTTTTTTCTCTTCAGTTACACAGATATCGTGATGTATCGTAGGTTAAATTTCTTCCAATATATCGATTATCGCAGAATCGCTGTATCGTGATAATATCGTTATCGAGGGCGAAGTATCGTGACCATATCGTATCGTGAGTTACTCCGCAATTCCCACCCCTAAGGTTCCGTCGGAATTTCTATTTTACCCACTCTCTTTCTATTACTCAGATGCGTTCAAGTACCGAAATGTTTGTTTTGATGTGAACTGGTGCTCGGTCGTACCGACGTCATTCGGTCGGTGCCTGTAAAAGTACCGAGTTCGGTACCCATCCCTAGTTGTAATGATACCTTAAAGGGATAGTTCTCATTTTTTTAAGTCTAGCCCTTTTTGCTACTTACCAATGAGGAAATTCCAGTGGAAGCTATGACATCACTCCTGATGTTGTGAGATATTTGTGGCTCTGATCAGGTCACCTCTCAGGTGACATCACCGCTGTGACGTCCAGCAGCTATCGCTGGGAATGTTATTCCTTGCTGCTTATTGTGCCATCACCGATGAGGTCATTGTGTTGATGATGTCACTTAGTTTCGTGTCACTGCTGATGATGTCATACACCCCTGATGATGTCACAAGGCACCTGGACTGGGCCCCTTGGCACTGGCAGGCCATCCCGCCATGAATAGGCACCTGGCAGGGAACCTTTTCTAACGATTGTAGTCATCTAAATGATTTCATCATCTGTAAAATACAGAAATAATTCAGTTTTTGATTGGGGAGTTTTGAGGGGGGGGGGGGGTCGGTCTTGAACAACTTTGTTTGAGAGGCTGTCTGAGAGAACTACGCCATCAATAAACAAACAAACAAGAAAATATCGATACATTAAAATTCTATTGAAAAAACTGAATTTGGAGGAAAAAAACTGAATTTGGAATCTCCCTCCTCACTGTAAGCGCTGTAGCTCGCTAGGCTAGTTAGTGCTACAGGTTTCTCTACCTGTGATCCTGCTGCCATCCCTCTCTCCCTCTCTCTTTCATTGCCTCCCCCCCCCCCTCTCTCTCTCTCTCTGTCTCTCTCTCTCTCTCTCTCTCTCTCTCTCTCTCTCTCTCCACATCCACCAATGGTTGCACAATCTGCCCATCACCACAATCATAACAGCCCTGAGTCTGTGCCAGTGTAGAACCACTGCCAACACACACACACACACACACACACACACACACACACACACACACACACACACACACACACACACACACACACGTGTCCTGGAGGAGCAGTACAGTTGGAGCTTTTATGCGGTTTTCCCAAGTGGTTGTTTTTGAGCCCAGCCAATAGAAGCCTAATGTGGGTTTGTTTAGAGAGCTGCTTAATTGGAGTGGGATGCTCTAATTGCACCTCTTTTGTGCGTGTGTGTGCGTGTGTGTGTGTGCGTGTGCGTGTGCGTGCACGTGCGAGTGTATGTGTGTCACCTGGCCTTTGTTTGGACTGTGTGTGGGAAAAACATTTGCTCAGCTATAACTGCACTACACAAACACTGTAAGCTACATAACACACACACACACACACACACACACACACACACACACACACGAGGGGTGTGAAGTGTTTGAGTACAGAGAGGAGAGAGAGAGAATACCTCAATACTGTCCCTTTTATAATATGCAACTAAATATATGTACATGAATACACAGTGTGCATGTGTGTTTGTATGTGTGTGTGTGCATGTGTGTTTGTATGTGTGTGTGCATGTGTGTCTCTACAGTATATCTCTTTTTTTCTCTCTGCTGGTGGTTTTCCCCAGTTGGGGGCGCTCTAAGTCTTTGTATGACTCAACTACTGGCTTGTGTGTGTGTGTGTGTGTGTGTGTGTGTGTGTGTGTGTGTGTGTGTGTGTGTGTGTGTGTTTTCATGGATCTGTGCCATAACTGTTAGCATTATGTGAGCTAGTACCTCCCAGTGTGCTCTCTGTGTTGTCATAGCAGGATGTGCTGGCATGTGTTTTTAACACCTTTTCACAGACACAGAGACCTACACACAAGATGTATATATGAATATACGTACGTGTGTGTGTGTGTGTGTGTGTGTGTGTGTGTGTGTGTGTTTGTGTGTGTGTGTGTGCGTGTACCTCTGTGTGAGTTCAAACACATGGCGTGCCCTAAGTGGGCCACAGGCCCATGGCTAATCAATGATTGTCATTTAAGCCCATTCTCATCCTGCAAACACACGAGTGTGTGCACACACACACACACACACACGCACACACACACACACACACACACACGCGCACACACACATGCACACGCACACACACACACACACACACAGTGCTTTGCTAATCAATGGAAAATAAGTCATTCACTTAGGTCTGCAAAAGCACATGAGAGAGACCTTGGATTGATAGCCTCTATCCCTGTTTCTCTCTCTCTCTCTTTCTGTGTGTGTGTGTGTGTGTGTGTGTGTGTGTGTGTGTGTGTGTGTGTGTGTGTGCGTGTGTGTGTGTGCGTGTGTGTGTGTGTTGACAGGGTCAGTCTAAATGGAGACGTATTCTTAGTAACCCTTCTGAGTGTGGCCACTGTAGTTCTGTAGCGAGGCAATCAGATCACTTAAGAAGCTGCTTGGTCTCTATGGCCTGAAGCTCCCTCTCTCTCTCTCTCTCTCTCTCTCTCTCTCTCTCTCTCTCTCTCTCTCTCTCTCTCTCTCTCTCTCTCTCTCTCTCTCTCTCCATCAGCTAATGTCCCTCTAACATACACAAAGCAATGGCCATCAGCCCTTATCTCCTCTCCTCTCCTCTCTCCTGTCCTTTACCTCCACGGGGGAAACACACAAGGTCATGAAGATAAACAAAGACAAGAGGAAGTGGGGGGGAGAAAGAGAGAGAGAGAGGAGGGGAGGAGGGGAGGAGGGGAGAGAGTGGAGGGGATGGGGGGAAAGAGAGAGAGGAGGGGGGAGAGAGAGAGAGAGCTGAAATGAACCATCTCATTTGGACATTAGCCCCTGGGCGGCTTTGGTGTGAGGCTAGCTAGCCTAGCGGATAATGCACAATTGTGTATGCGCCATTACTTAGCTTCAGTTAGCTGGCCGCTTTGGCAAGCTATTACCAGAGACTGACTCTAGCTCTCTCTCCCTCCCTCCCTCCCTCTCTCTAGCTCTCTCTCTCTAGCTCTCTCTCCCTCCCTCCCTCCCTCTCTCTAGCTCTCTAGCGCTCTCTCTCTAGCTCTCTCTCCCTCTCGCTCTAGCTCTCCCTCTCTCCCTCCCTTTAGCTCTAGCTCTCTCCCTCCCTCTCTCTAGCTCTCTCTCTCTAGCTCTCCCTCCCTCCCTCCCTCTCTCTAGCTCTCTCTCTCTAGCTCTCCCTCTCTAGCTCTCCCTCCCTCCCTCTCTCTAGCTCTCTCTCTCTCTCTCTAGCTCTCTCTCCCTCTCTCTAGCTCTCTCTAGCTCTCTCTCTAGCTCTCCCTCCCTCCCTCCCTCTCTCTAGCTCTCTCTCTCTAGCTCTCCCTCCCTCCCTCTCTCTAGCTCTCTCTCTCTCTCTCTAGCTCTCTCTCCCTCTCTCTCTAGCTCTCTCTCTCCATCCCTCCCTCTCTCTGACTGAGAGTCTGTGACTATGACAGGTGGGTAACTGGACCCAGCTAGTGGCATAGACATTGCTTTACTTACACATCACTGGTGCACAGAGTTGCGTGTGTGTGTGCGCGCATGTGTGCGTGTGTGTGTGCGTGTGTCTGTATGTGTGTGTGTGTGTGTGTGTGTGTGTCTGTATGTATGTGTGTGTGTGCGTGTGTGTGGTTGTGCATGTGTGTGTGTGTGTGTGTGTCTTGACAGCATGCTTAGTGGACTGGTTGCATCATGCGTGATGGGCAGCAGGAGCACAAAGAGTCAGAATCAGAAGCGTGTTCAGTAGAGTAGCTGTTGAGTCTGTGTGACAGTCAGCAGTGTGACAGGTCTGCTCTTTAGCCTGGCATCTTCACAAGTACACGCCCCTATGCAATACATATCCATCTGAATCACAATCATGTCTATATCATCTGTTTTTAACTTGATATTCAACTTTTTCATCCGCCATTTATTTTCCCATACACATTTCGTAAAATGCGTATAAAAATAGTTTTACTGGTTCAAACCAAAACCTAAATGTACAGATACATTTAGAAACGGGAGCGATCGCATAACATTTCACTGGGACCAAAACATTAAAAAAAAATTGGGTTTAAAGAAAATATTTTTCCGAGGTTGTTTTTATAAGTTTTGGTCCCAGTGAAATGTTCTATGGTCTCTCCCGATTATAGCCTTAGCTGAATTGTTTGGTTCGACGAAGTACAACTATTTTATAAGCATTTTACGAAATGTCTATGGGAAAATAAATGGCGGATGAAAATCTCTGGTACAGTGCTGAAGCAGGAAGTGACGTTCCACTTTGCCTCTCTATCCACCTTATTTCTAGCTGCCATGATGCCTGATGGGTGCTTCTTCCGCTTCCGGTGTAATTTTTACACTGTTTTAACTTGACAAAAAAAACATCTATGAGGATTTTACAGCAGAGCCATTCTGCTCTACAGCCGTGTCGTTCGGGTGCTGGGATAACGTAATGCATTGTGGGTAGTCGGCTAGTACTGTGGCTAATGCTAACGGCTAGCGTAATAGTTACTTTACATGGCAGTAAAATGCCACTGAATGACCAAATTGATTTAACTTTTAACCATTTCGAGTAACACTGTTTCCATACGGACCCCCAGCGTTGGTTAGTTGTTTATAACGTGACTATATTTATAACTTTTATAACGTACTCCAGTTTCCGGTTTATAATTCGGCTCTGCAGCCAGAGTATAACAAAGGAAATGGCAAGCTGCAACAATAAGTCACGTTAAACCGGACCTTGTAGTTTCCAATAGTAGTCCAATCTCGGAACCCAGCAGTAACATTGTGTGTATATATATATATATATATATATATATATATATATATATCTCATCTTATTTAAATGTCTTATATTAATAATTTATTTCTGATTATGGCCAATTCTGTTCCTCATATGTGTATACCATGGCTGTAAAAAGAAAGTGAACACACACTCACAAAGTAAAATGTTGCTATATATATATAGATATATATATATCTATATATAGATATATATATATATATTATACTTGTATAGAAGAGGAGAGATGGGGAGAGAAGAGAATGTCCAATAGAGACGTATCATTACGCTGTTATACATGTCATCTACTGTGCTGCTATTGAACTGCAGCAGCATGGGTTTGACAGCAGGCCACACACACACACACACACACACACACACACACACACACACACACACACACACACACACACGCGCACACACACACACACAGTGCCTCCTGTGGGGTAGTAATAGAGGGTGTGAGTGTATTACTCGCTATAGTCCTAAGTGTTAAGTGCTGGCCTGGTGTGTGTGAGATCGATGACAGTCGCGCGGCCTCGCACACGCACACACACACACACACACACGCACACACACACAGTGCTGTGACACAGCCTGGGGTCAGAGGTCATACACTGACATCTATCTCTCAAACACACACATACAGTATCTTTCTCTCTTTCTGTGTGTGTACAGTATGTATTACAAGCACTCTGTTTTACACACACACACACACACACACACACAAACACGCACACACACACACACACACACACAACTAGGGATGCACGATATATTGCCAATCATATCGCTATCGGCCAATGTTAGTCATTTTTTAATATATCGTATCGGTCAAAGCAAAATAACAGTCATGTTAATATCGGTATCGCCCAAAATGTTCATATTGAGAGGAAGCAATGCGGTAAATCTATGATTTATAGGCTTTTCCAAATGTTTTGGAAATAAAGAATGTTTTTTTTTTTCAAATTCAGTGTTTACATGTAATTTCAGTAAGTACAACATTTGATTATCATATAAACTTGTTTTTATACAGATCGACACCGGTCAATATCTGCCATACCAGCAATGGTGTTGTTATGGTTATTTTTCCACAATGTTCATACTAGGGGTGCACCGATCGATCTGCACGCAATCTGTATCGGCCGATTTGGACCTCAAATATGTGATCTGCTGTTTCCGATATTCCTTTAATTTTGCCGATCGCATAGCCGATCATGCTGCACGTGAGAAACATGAGGCAGCCCATTTTCATGTCTTCAATGTCTATCGTTTAACTTTCATATTGTGCTCTAACGTTTATATCATTGTGTTGCAAAGCACACGCTTTGCTTTCATCAGTGTACTCACCTCCATGCACACACCGCACCAGACTGTCAACACACCTCTTGCGTCTTTGAATCACACAAATCAGCTGGTGATTACAGCAGACTCAGCAGAGAAGTTACCTCCAGTCCTCCCGCCTACCGAGGCATTTGCATGCTGTTAAATCCGTGTGTATTAAAGTCCCAGATTAACGTGGTAGTCGGGGTAGTGCACGCGCACACACAGACAATTTCCACGCAAGCATTGATGTTCCCGCGGGCACTTTGAAGGAAGCGAAAGTGTGCTGCTATGTGGATGTGCGCTCCATTCAGACGGATGCGCTAATTAATGCCACTACTCAGATGGAGTTTAGCTCGTGTGTAGCTTGTGATTCTGTTGTTTCTCCCGTCATGTAACCCTGTCACCATTATGTAGATCGCACTCATAGTGCTGCTAATTATAACACTGTAACTCGGCCTCGATGGGCGGGTCGTTTTGATGTTCGTTCGATGCGGATCCCAATGTATGACGGTTATTGTGCATAACCCCGGTTCTATGAGTGGGAGCTCTTTGGCTTTAGTCATGGTTCAAGACTGGTGTTTAAGAGTAACTGACTTACAGTTTACCTAATTATCATTTATATATTATTAGTTGTTAATTATCACTATAATTGGCCTATATAACAGCAAGCTTGGTTACTGACCTGTTTGTATATTTTATTGCCTCCTTTTTCCAGACCACACACAATCCTACTATTCCTGTCATAATGCTGTAAAAAGCCTATACTGCTGTACTGTACTGAAGAGAACTGACAACTAAACGGTTGAACTCCCATCTGTCTCATGTTGGCAGTTTCCTTTAGCCTACAAAATATAAAATAAATATATATATATATATCGGTGATCGGTAATCGGTAATCGGTGATCGGTCGATGATCGGTTGGGCAGATATTTCTCATAGGTGATCGGCAATCGGTGATCGGTGGCAAAAAACGTGATCGGTGCACCCCTAGTTCATACTGGTGCATCATCCCTACACACACACCTGTACATGCACACACACACACACACACACACACACACACACACACACACACACACACAGACACACACACACACACACACACACACACACACACACACACACCCGTACGTAGGTACATGCACCCATCCTGTCCCGAGTCACATACACACACACACACACACACACACACACACACACACACACACACACACACACACACACACACACACAGGGGTAGATACACACTGTAATACATACAGTGCATCTGATTCACCGTGCAGTTTCTGCTGCCGTATCTGTTGACGCCTCCCACACTGTCCTCTCCTCTGCTGGCCTGAGTCTCTGGGTGGGGTCGCGGGGTGATGAGGTCATCAGCGTGCGCCAGGCTAAAGTGAGCAGAGTGCTGTAGGATCAAGTGCTATGTTCTGCTCCTTTACCTCACCATCCATCTACCTGCAATCCAGACACCATTAACACCACTCTGTCTCCACTTGACTCTGGCTAGAAGGCCTTTTCTTCATGTGACTCTCTCTTCCTGTGCACCTTATGCCCTCTGTTTCAACTAGCCAATTCAACACACTTTGGCAGCTGGGTATCACTCAGAGTGTGAACCAGAGGATGGCTGCTCACTGCTTACAGGAGACCTTAAAGTACCTGAAGCGAAGGCAATGTCTGTATTTGTCATAGTGTCCAGTGTTTCCCCTAGAAAAGTTTTCAGGCTTGGAGGGATTTCAAAACGTACCCCGACAGCAACGGTGGGGGCCCTCGCTGGCGACTCTAAAGTTTTAGCTAGGCCTGTTCGCATCTATGTTTGCAATGGCATCCCAAGTATCATCATACTATTATGGGATGCGATGCGAACAGTTGTATTATGGGATGTGCGTTTCCCAGGCAACGACACACGTTGACACGTTTTGGAACAGCGCTGCACGCTGGCACGATGCTCCTAAAAGCAAAATGCTTATTGTTTTGAATGATTTGGAATCTTCTATTACTTTTTTTTCCCGATTTCTTTTTCTATTACTGTCAACACTAGTAGTAATAGTATGCCATAAAGGTTTATTGAGATTTTGGGGAGAGCAGAAAAAAAAAAAAAAAATCTTTTCTGGCCTGGTGGGGGCGCCAGAATGGTAGGGGAAACACTGGTGTCGTTTGCTGCACCGGTATACATGTTCCACATTTGACTGAGTGGAAATAAATCTGCCAAATAAAGAATAACCAGAACACAGGGCCAAGCAGGCCTTCTTTATTGCACAATCCAAATCTTCGTCAAAACTTGCCATTTTCAACGTGTAGCAACGAGCTAGCGTATAGGTTTCTGCCGTTAGCGGCCATTGGCGTTTCACTTGGGCGGCCAGGGACATTCTACAGCGACACACAGTTGAGGAGGGAGCGGAAGCCGCTCTGATTGACATGGTCGGGGAGCCAATGACAGAGCTTGTAATCGGGGAGCGCAAAACCGGCAGCGTCTGAAATGGTCTCCTCCAATGGGAGAGCAGCTGTAGAGCAGGGGAGGGCTTTGAACAGGGCACTCCTGAAAAAGAGAGCATTGCTCTCAGTGAGACTGAAGAAATAAAGTTATTATTATTATTAGTATTAGTATTAGTATTATTATTAGATTGGAATGGCATTGATCACTGCCTGGCTGTATGCTGTCGTTAACTGATACAAATGCTTTTTATGCCTCCGCCGGCGATAGCCAGGCCGGAGGCATTATGGATCCGGGTTGTCCGTCCGTACGGCCGTACGTCCGTCCGTACGGCCGTACGTCCGTCCGTACGATGTTTGTTAACGCGATATCTGAGGAACACCTGGACAGAATTTCCTCAAATTTGCCTCAAACATCGACTTAGACTCAAGGATGATTTGATTAGATTTTGGTGGTCAAAGGTCAAAGTTCAAGGTCACTGTGACCTCTCGAACGCCATTTTCAAGCTTGTTAACGCGATATCTCAGGAATGCCTTGACGGAATTTAATCAAACTTGTCTCAAACATGGACTTGGACTCAAGGATGAACTGATTAAATTTTGCTGGTCAAAGGTCAAAGGTCATGGTCACTGTCTGTGACCTCTCAAACGCCATTTTCCAGCTTGTTAACGCGATATCTCACGAATGCCTTGGCGGACTTTCATCAAATTTGCCTCAAACATCGCCTTAGACTCAAGGATGATCTGATTAGACTTTGGTGGTCAAAGGTCAAAGGTCAAGGTGAGCTCTCGAACGCCATTTTCAAGCTTGTTAACGCGATATCTCAGGAATGCCTTGACGGAATTTAATCAAACTTGTCTCAAACACCGACTTGGACTCAAGGATGAACTGATTACATTTTGGTGGTCAAAGTTCAAGGTCACTGTGACCTCTCACACACCCAATTTCCAAGCTCTGTAACGCAACATCACAGGAGCGCCTTGACGGAATCTCTTCCAATTTGCCTCAAATGGCGAGAATGAATGAATGCCCAGAATGAACTAATGGCGGAGGCATAAGTCCGCGTTGCGGTCGTTCTAGTTTCTGTATAGTGAGGAGAGCGAGACTTTTACAGACACGCAATTTGAGTGAAAATGGTCAGTCATTATACTTGAAAAAGAGCCACAATAGCAGTGTGATAGTTCCCACTCCTTGGTGTCCGTATCCAGCGACAGCCCCGTCTGCAGCCTGTTCTTGTTCCAGTATTGATATCAGTGGTCTATGAGTTCCTCATTAGTCCGGCTAATGACTCACACAACACTGGAACAAACGCTGTGTTTTCTTGGCAGCAGAAGATGAAGACGTCCCTGGAGCTCCGACAAACAGCAAGCACTCAAACACAATACATTCACATGCCTAACAAGTTATACTGGAGCCGTGTGTGTGTGTGTGTGTGTGTGTGTGTGTGTGTGTGCGCGTGCGCCTGTGTGTATACAGTATGTTAAGTATGTTTAATGTGTAGTACGGTTGGCACGATGGACGATGGCATCGACCATCGTGATTGGCCGACCCCCCATCGACCTCTGAGCCTTCTACATCGGATCATCGTGATTAATTATCTGTTCGAATTAAATTTTTGCCCTTTTTGAATAATAAAAAATACCAAGTCCACTTACCGTGACGCGTGGGGGACGCGCCGGCGGCATTAAACGAGCACACCCAGTTCAGACTCAGAGAAGCCTCCCCTCCCCCTCCTCCGCTCTAGTGCTTCTCTGCACTGGGTGCGCTTGTTTAATGTCGCCGGGGCGTCCCCCGCGCATGAGAAGTCAGTTGTTTTGTTGTGAAAACTTTTTAAGACAAAGAAGAAACTTCACGTTCTTTCCTGTTTTCAACCCAAAGTGAGTACAAGTCTTCAACTGTGAATTTAACTTGCCTGTTTCCAAAGTGAACGTTGAAGTTGATACAGCACTAGCAATATTGAACGGCACAAAACAAATAGGCTAACGTTAACGTTACAGATCCTGACCAACAACGTGTGTGTGTGTGTGTGTGTGTGTGTGTGTGTGTGTGTGTTGAATTTAACTAGCCGGCAGAAAACTGACAGAATTACTGGCGGATATAATGTTAGATTCGCATGGGCTTTTGAACCTAATGAGAGAGAGTTGAGGAGACTGGAGAGAGTTGAGAGAGAAATACAGCAGCAGCTAGCTACTGCTAGCTGTTACAGCAGTAGCTGCTGCTGCTGCTACTGCTTGAGTCGCCTGGCTCTGTGCAGTAGCTAGTAGCCTGCCTGTCGGTCTCATGAAGAGCTCAGCTGTCCTGTTGTTAACGTGCATTGCAGCAGCTGATGGCATAAATGACGATGCCATCGTCAATCACGATGTTTGACTGTGAAATAATCACGATGGGGAGAGGAGGGGAGTGGGGAGGAGGAGGGGTGGAGAGGAGAAGAGGGGAGGAGAGGAGTGGAGAGGAGGGGAGGGGAGGGGAGGAGGAGAGGGGGGGAGGAGGAGAGGAGGAGAAGGGAAGGGAGGAGAGGAGAGGAGAGGAGGAGAGGGGAGGAGAGGAGAGGAGAGGAGGAGAGGGGGGGAGAGGAGAGGAGAGGAGTGGTGAGTGCACCACAGAGTGTGAAGAGATGGAAACTAAGTGAGAAAGATGATGAGCGATAGAGCACAGGAAGAGAGATGGGTCCTGACAGGAGAGGGGGGTGTCTACACATTTGCCTGCGTCAAATCCAGGCGCCTGTGGGCATCATCATCACACACACACACACACACACACACACACACACGATGGCCAAGTGTAGTTTAATCCAAGCTGACTTTGCACTCGACAGAAAAAGCAAATTCACTTCTACTCACAGTCTGCAAAACACTGTGCTCTTCACATCAATGGCAGTGCTCTGAATTACCCTGTGTGTGTGTGTGTGCACGTGTGTGTGTGTGTGTGTGTGTGTGTGTGTGCGCGTCTCGCATGCACACTGTACAGCCTGTGTTTTTATTTTTGTGTTCTTGTGTGTTTGTGTGTCTGTGGGGTTGTTGTGTGGGATGTCTGCTCTTGGTGTGCGTGTCTATGTGTGCATGTGTATGTGTGTGTGTGTGTGTGTGTGTGTGTGTGTTTACATGTAGTGGTGGTGACAACCCCTTGAACAGTGCCCCCCTTCATTGTGTGACAGGCAGATAGCCAGGCTGCTCTGCTCCCTATTGTTAGGGGCCTGTCATCAAACCCTGCTCGTACAGCCAGCTACACTGTGTGTGTGTGTGTGTGTGTGTGTGTGTGTGTGTGTGTGTGTGTGTGTGTGTGAGTATGCTCGCTTGTGCGTTTCGTACTCTCTCTGTGTGTGTGTGTGTGTGTGTTGTGCACAGGTGAGTGTGTGTTTGATTTGTCTCTCTCTGTAGTGGAGATCAGGGCTGTTTGACAGGCTGATAGTGTGACTGCAGCTCTGTGCTGTACTCCCCTCGCCGCGCCGCGCCATTGTTATGGGACTTGTCATTAAGCCCTTGTTGCCCAGTCAAAATGGACAGGAGTGCTTGTTAGACGCAGCGCTGTCATTCGTGGAGAGGAGTAGGTGAGCCACACACACACACACACACACACACACACACACACACACACACACACACACTGTTAACGTGCACATATTGAAGTGGGCAGAGGCACAGTGTGGGCATCACAGATGTTGTGTTGAGTATGTGTGGCGCTCGCTGCATTTTCATTCTGCTGTTATCCTGTCAAGGCCGAGTGAAATGAAAATCCAGCAAGCTGTGCCGAGGAGGCGAGGAGCCCTGCAGCGTAGCAACGAGCTAAGGAGACAAATACCCACGGGTTTACAAGACGACACGACTCTGAAAGCTACCTTCATATTAGAGACATGTGATGTCTGCAAAACAGAAAAAACTGACTTTCGGGAATACAACTGTAAAACATGGAATATTGTAGAATTTTACCACAATGTGGCTGCAATTGATAAAAAAGTAGGTCTAATGATCAAAATCAAAAGTAGACGTGATTATTCTAGTAACCTAAATGATTTCATAATTGTCATCGCAGCAAAACAAAAATATATCGATCCTAACCCCTAGATTAAAATTAAAATGGAAAAAACTTAATTTAGAAAAAATAAAACATCATTTGGAAAAACTTTAACTGATTTCATATGCCCTAATTGATATTTACATAACAGAAGAGGAGGAGGTTTTCTCGCCATGTTCTGTTTGACCCCTCCAGCGTCTCTATGACAGAGTCCTGTTCATAATGAAGGAATTGTCAGCCTCATAAGACACCAGGTGAAACCCATCGACACATTTACACATTCACTTGTGTGACGTATATCCGGCTAGATCAGATTGGAAAAGCTGCAGAGCTGCCATGAGTGCAACACAGCATAAAGAACATAGCATTAGGTCTAGTGATGAGCATAGGGAGCTCCAGGCTGTAGTGTCAGAGACACATGAGGCAGAGGATGCTGCATCACAGACATCATGTAAGATGATGCTGCATCACAGACATCATGTAGAAAGACAAACGCCTGTGTGAGCTGAGCCGGGGGCAAATCTCTGTATTTTGTGTAGCATACAGTAGATTAAATTTGCCTTGATGATGATGATGATGATGTTGTTTTTCTCTGCATCTGTAACCTAAGGCTGCGTGTCGACATACTGTAGCGCCCGTCAGCGGCTTCCTGGCGTGGAAAAGGCGCTGCCTGGAGCGCTTTTTGTGAGGAGAAACGGATGATAACGCCTGCTGCTAGCTTACCAGCTTACCAGCGGCACTGACCACCTGGTTAAACGTTACGTTAGCACTTGTAGCAGTAACGTTACTAACAATACAGTGTTGTAGAACAAGCAAGGCTCACCACCAGATGGCAGATATTTACAATATATCTCCAGTATAATCCATACTGCCTTTATGATCGCCGTTACCGCATTGACAGACGGACATGCAGAGGCAGAGGTGCAGACAGACGCACTGACACATGTACAGACAGACGCACTGACACATGTACAGACAGACGCACTGACACATGTACAGACAGACGAACAGACAGATCACATTCCTCTCTGGGCCATTTCCTGTGTCTGGAGGGGACGAGGACAAACGGGTGACATCACTTCCTGCGGAGGACAATCACACAGGAACAGGCCAGGAACCTCCGGGAGTTTTGTCATCGCCATAACAACCCTGCCCAGAGCCAAGAATACATGCACGCACACAAATACACAAACACCCACACACACACGCACGCACACAAATACACAAACACCCACACACGCACGCACACAAATACACAAACACCCACACACACACGCACGCACACAAATACACAAACACCCACACACGCACGCACACAAATACACAAACACCCACACACGCACGCACACACGGTCATCCCAGAGAAGGCCCGTGGTTTATCCGGGAATGACGCTATTGTTGGCACCAAACTGTCAATAATCTCTGTTTATTGACATAATCTTGAGCATTGTACCTGTCTGCCTGTCTTTCTCCCGTCTCACGTTTTGTCTGTCTGTCTGTCTGTCTGTCTGTCTGTCTGTCTGTCAGTCTGTCTGTTGCATTGTCGGTTTCTTACGAACACATTGGATCTGACGGCTATCATGTGACAATGAACTCACCTACTTTTTATATGTGTAGGAGGAGCAGTAAAGTGACCACCTTTTAAGGAAATAAACAGTCAGAAGGATTTGAGTAGGATTCTTTAAATGAATTACAGTATAGTATGCAGGCAAGATCCAAAACACCAGATGATATAATTTTCACTTCTATTGGACAGAATCAGATCTAACGGAGTGGATTTATTTTTTATTTTTAGATTTGGTCTGGTCGGAACAGTAATTAACGAGATATTTTAGATGACCACAAAGCTCCTTGAGTATGTCTGAGGAATTTCCGAGGCAATCAAGGTTAAAATCACCTAAAACAATCATTTCAGAATGAACACATTTACAAAAGCAGGTCCTGACAGGCTTCAGACGTTCCACTGCAAAAGTCCAAAGTGTTTTGGAGCTTTAAGCGAACAGGGATTGAGTCAAATGTTCAGTGCAGAACTGAACACTTCATCATGAGGGCAGAAGTGCCAGGTTGAAAGTTAATTGGGGGTAGATTTGAAGAGGTAACGGTGAGGCTAGGCGGCTTTTGTGTAACCACAGGAAGGGAGCCCGTGCGAGCAGGTGATGTGCTACGAGGAAGAGTGTCAAGATAGGTTGAGAGGAATAGATGAGGAAGAGTGTCAAGATAGGTTGAGAGGAATAGACGAGGAAGAGTGTCAAGATAGGTTGAGAGGAATAGATGAGTGGGCTAATGGTAGATGGCATCCAACATTAGATGTAAACGATTCCGTTTCTTTATGCTTCCAATGAACACCGTCCTGCTTATAGAGGTCTTCTCTTGTCCAGATTCCAGAAGTTGTCAATAGGCTAGTTTGGTTTGTTTATTTAGATCCACATTAGCTACTGTAAAGAAACAGTAGCTACTCTTGCTGGGGTCCACATTAATATTTTACACTACTTCAATTCTGAAAATACATTATATTCACATACACACATTATTTACAAATATACATATCTGTATCATTCATACTCATACATGCTACTACAACCACTTAGACACACAAGGCAAAAACCAACAAAACACTAGCTCAGAACGTATCTAATACATACAATTGCTCTATATAATAATTGAATTATGTAATTAATTGAACAAGTGAGAAAAGAAATTCCTTTGCAACAATGAATAGCTCAAAAACAAAGGTCATGTTATATTTTACAGTTATTGTGTAAACATATATCATTTTAGTTTTTTGTTAACACATTGAGTGCCAGCCGTTTTTTCAATCCTGTAGGTAAGTTGTGCCAGTTTTTTTTTTGAGGATTCTGGCTCATTTTACAAGAGCCGAGGATTCTTTTCTGTTAAGACTTCGTGAACACCAATCATCTAAAAAGAACTAATAGAATGTGTGCTTTCTCTGTCTAAAAGAGTTAGTTTGCAGAGTTAGTAGTTATGTAGATATTAGCCGTTGAGTACAGCATGGTTTCAGAGATTTTCAGAGAGTTTAGAGATAAATGGATTTTTAGAACCACCTCACGTGCCTGTGATTATGGGTGCCCTTGGGCAAGTCTGTATACTGTATTGTGTGTGTGTGTGTGTGTGTGTGTGTGTGTGTGTGTGTGTGTCTCCAAACTCCTCCCTCCATCTGTGCTGCGGAGGGAGGAGGCTCCGCGGCCGCTCTCGGGCAGTCTGGACTGTAAAACTGGCTCGTTCGTTTCTTGAGGTGTCGGCTGAGAGCTTTGAAGAAGCTTTTGCGATTCTGGTCTTATTTATGCGCAAAGGTACTCGAGTGTGTGTGTGTGCGCGCACGCGCGCGTGTGTGTGTGTGTGTGTGTGTGTGTGTGTGTGAAATCAAAAGAGTTTTCGCCCAGCTATTTCCTTGAAAATTAGACTGGCTTTCTCCAGCGGACCCGTGGCTGTGGCTTTCTCTCTGTCTGGAGAGAACTGTCGCCACTTAGTGGTCGGTAAAATAGATTATACACATTCTCTTCCTCCAATATTGATATAGAAGACGTAAAAGGGGTTGATTGATGTCCCACCGTCAAAAAAAAAAAATGTTTATGTAAGACGAGATATCTCGTCTTTGGCACTCAACGGTTGGATTATGTAAGACGAGATATCTCGTCCATGGCACTCAACGTGTTAAAGCATTTTTTTTTTTTTACCTTTATTTATACAGGGGGAGTCTCACTGAGAGCAATGCTCTCTTTTTCAGGAGTGCCCTGTTCACATTCAAACACACATTCACATTTGGAAGCTGACCAGTACAACCACAGTCTGATCTGCTGGCCACTGAGCAGCTCCACTGGAGCAGTTGGGGTTAAGGGCCTTGCTCAAGGGCACCTCAGTGGTGGTAATGAGGGAGGCGCAAGCGCTGCCTTTTCACTTTCCCCACCCAGATTTATCCTGCCGGTCCCGGGGATTGAACCGACGACCTTCCGGTCACAAGCTCGCTTCTCTAACCATTGGGCCACCACTGCCCACATATTACTTTGTGAAATCAAAAAATGTGGTAATGAATTCCATGCCACCTTTGCTCTGTAATAAACTGTTCTCTGAAATAGACTAGTTCTGCATGGAGGCAACAAAAAACGACCTTCTGACGACTGGCGAGTAGAATAATTATGACTATCTGAAAAAAATGTCACTTTACCAGTCTATTTTCCGTTACCCAATGCTCTATTAGCTTTAATTCCTCATTTAGGATCCTCCCAAGTTCTCCCGGTGTGTGTGATGATGTATATATTTTTGAATCATCTGCATACATTGCAATGGTGGCACAATTCAAAATCAAAATTGAAAACAAAAGTCCTAAGCAACTCCCTTGAGGCACCCCACAACTCAATGCACTTACCTCCGAATATCCGTGCCGATCCATGCAGGTGCTTCAAAACCATAGCAGTTCAATTTCTTCAATAACAACATGTGATCTAATATATCAAAAATGCTGCACTAAAATCTAGCAATACAGCACCAACAATTTTCTTCTCATCAATGTCTTTCATCCATCCATCGGTCATCTGAATTAATGCTGTAGCTGTGGAGTGCCCCTTTTTATAAGCGTGTTGATACACAGTCAAGAAAATGACCTGACTCTTCTAACCAAAAGGCACAGCAATCTGCTGCTGGAAGACATTTTGACATCTTGAAAATAGCTGCAAATTGGAAGTTGAAACGGTCAGGGTCACTGTCTGAACACAAATTATACATACAATTAACTCCACATTTTTGATTATACCAGCAAACATTCTCAGGTTTACCAGAATGACAGGAGAAAAAAAGTAGTTGTGGAAAACAATATGAAGTATGAAGTAACAAGGTTGTAATTAGAAGAAAACCTCTCAAATCTCAAGCCAGGGATTGATTATTATTTATTATTTATTATATTTGTTTTTGCGCAAAGGTCCCACAGGGTCATTAATAAAAGTAAACACAGCATAGAAAAAGTGTTGTGTGTTGTTGTGCTGCTGTGAAGTAAGTGGTAGGCGTGGGGGGGGGGGAGGGGGGCAGGGCGCACAGGGAAAAAAAAGTTCTTCTTGTGAAAGGAGTGAGAAAAGGCGTTTCAACTTTCAGGGCCACACTGAGCCTTTTCTGTCCTGCAGTACCCAATTTGCCCTGAAGGTGGGAGCAGCGGCTGCAGTTTGACAGCTGTGCCTTCATGAAGGAAGACCCACAGCAGCACACAGCCGCTCCTGAACCACGTCTGAAAGGCCGTCCCTCTTACCTGTCATCTCTCTCTTTTTTTTTTACATAATGCATATGTTCTGTTCTGTTCTATTCTATTCTATTCTATTCTCTGCTCTGTGACCAGCAGTGACTTAAAAAGGGAGTGTATGAGAGGGAGAGACGGGGAGAAAGTGACCAAGTCTCTACATGCAACATATTTCCCTTGATGTGTGCTCTTATATAGGCTGTCAATTGATTGACCCTTGTTAAAGAACGCCTTGTGGCCGGCGCTAGTCAATAGCGCCAGGTGTTAGCATTCTTGGGGGAGGGAGGGAGCATGGTGGAGAGAGAGAAAGAACGAAAGAAAGAAAGAAAGAAAGAAAGAAAGAAAGGACAGACAGGTAGGATATTGATCAGGTGCAGTGTGCACTGAATTACAACTTTTACCTGACCTTCCAAACTGCTGGCATCATCACTGTAGTGCCAACGCCACCAATGTCCCCTTCCTGTCTCCCTCCTTCCTCACTTCCTGCCTTCCACACGACACTGTCCTTTTGTCTCTGCTCCGTGTGTGTGTGTGTGTGTGTGTGTGTGTGTGGCTGTGTGTGTTTGCACGCGCGCACTTGTGTGTGTGTGTGTGTACGTGTGTGAGTGTGTGTGCGTGTGCGTGCTCGAGCTGCAGATAAAGCCTAAATTGAGCTGTTTTGATTGTTCACCGAGAGTGCCTGCAGCATCAGACCCCTCGGCTGAGGAGCGCGCGTGCAGTGCACACACACACACACACACGTACACACACGTGCACACACGTGCACACACACACACACTCCTTCATGTTCAGCCCCGTTCCAGTCACTCTGCTCTCCTCTTCTCCCCTGCTTTTTTATTAAGTGGTTTTGGCAACAGCACTGAACATTCTTTTAATGACTCCTCAGAATAACTTGGTGTTTGTGGACTGAAGCTATTTTAGCTAAAAGACCTGTGTTGACATAGACACAGACAGCACCCTGACTCCATGTTGACCCGTCTTGTTGTTTGGACAGCACCCTGAATCCATGTTGACCCGTCTTGTTGTTTGGACAGCACCCTGAATCCATGTTGACCCGTCTTGTTGTTTGGACAGCACCCTGAATCTATGTTGACCCGTCTTGTTGTTTGGACAGCACCCTGAATCCATGTTGACCCGTCTTGTTGTTTGGACAGCACCCTGAATCCATGTTGACCCGTCTTGTTGTTTGGACAGCACCCTGAATCTATGTTGACCCGTCTTGTTGTTTGGACAGCACCCTGAATCCATGTTGACCCGTCTTGTTGTTTGGACAGCACCCTGAATCCATGTTGACCCGTCTTGTTGTTTGGACAGCACCCTGAATCCATGTTGACCCGTCTTGTTGTTTGGACAGCACCCTGAATCTATGTTGACCCGTCTTGTTGTTTGGACAGCACCCTGAATCCATGTTGACCCGTCTTGTTGTTTGGACAGCACCCTGAATCCATGTTGACCCATCTTGTTGTTTGGACAGCACCCTGAATCCATGTTGACCCGTCTTGTTGTTTGGACAGCACCCTGAATCCATGTTGACCCGTCTTGTTGTTTGGACAGCACCCTGAATCCATCTCATTGGGTAAATATGTGAAAGCACCAATAGTCATACCCACAATATTATCTCAATATCAATATTGTGGGTATTTGGTCAAAAAGATTGTGATATTTGATATTTGACTACATCTCACATGTGGCATTGACTTACAACTGAACATTTAGCCCACTTCATAGAAAATAAAACAGAGATACAGTTTACAGATCATTTCCAAAAAATTAGAATATCATGGAAAAGTTAGTTTTTTTCCATAATTCCTTTCAAAAAGTGAAACTTTCATAGATTATAGCTTCATTACACACAAAGTGAAATATTTATAGCCTCTGTTTCATTTTTCATAATTTTGGCCTACAGCTCCAGAAAACCCCCAAAACAGTATTTCAAGAAATTAGAATAGTGTGAAGAAAATCAGCAGTTACTTCTCAGTTATGACTGACTCCAGCCTCAGTCCACTCCCTCTGAATCTCTGCCAAATATTTGAATCGTCTTTGCTTGACAATCCGCTGAAGCCCACGGTCATCCATGGTATTTCCATGATATTCAAATTTTTTGGAAAGGATCTGTATATCATGTACCACCATTCAGCCTAAGAATACAGAGATAGGATTTTTGGTCCCTGCTTGTTGTTTGTGTGTGTTAATTGTCTGATGAATGCATCAGTGTCATGGTGCACGGTGCAGCCAGGTTCAAGGCTGCCACGTGCAGCACAGTGAATACTGCTAAACCATCCGTTTGGGAAATCCTATTTATAGGAATCCGGTGTGATTTTGTGCTGGCCGGTGAAAAATCAGTGTATGATTAGGAGGAGACGTATGATGAAATATCAGCCATGACATCCTCCTTCTTCTTCTCTGGCCTCTGATAGCACATTTAAACAGATGTATTAGCATGTGTGAGGGGGAGATCAGTATTTGTTGATTTGAAATACGGATGAACCTGAACCAGAGTGCCATGATACCAGAGTGCCATGATACCAGAGTGCCACGATACCAGAGTGCCACGGTACCAGAGTGCCATGGTACCAGAGTGCCACGGTACCAGAGTGCCATGGTACCAGAGTGCCACGGTACCAGAGTGCCATGGTACCAGAGTGCCACGGTACCAGAGTGCCATGGTACCAGAGTGCCACGGTACCAGAGTGCCACGGTACCAGAGTGCCACGGTACCAGAGTGCCACGGTACCATACAATTATGCAAATGCAGACTTGGCGGAAAGACGTGCGGAGCACGAGAGGCGTGCGCACGACATGTGCAGGACATGTGCACGACGTGCCTGTTATACACACACACACATATATATACGTATACGCACACAAATACACACTCCAGGGATGATGTCTGGCTAGGTGGATAAAAGTAGTGCTATTGTAATTCGATAGATGGCTTTCCCTAAGATAATCTCCCTTAAACAGATGATCATTTTGGGAGTAGATTTGATTGATGTGGGGGGGGGGGGGGGGAGAGAGAGAGAGAGAAAGAAAGAAAGAAAGAGAGAGGGGGGAGAGAGAGAAGAGAATTAAAAGGTTGCGTATGGTGAAGAACATGATTTGGTGCCAGCTGGACTGGACTCTCGGTGATGCCCAAAACCTGGACTTCTATGACTACTGCCTCCTTCCCCCCTCTCTCTCTCTCAAATTCAAATAGCTTTCAATTCAATTCAATTCAGTTTGATTTATAGTGTAAAATCACCATGAGACATGGTCCCGAAACACTTTACAGTTACATAAAACATAAAACAGTATAATAATACATGATACAGTGCATGATCAGGTTGAAAAGAAGTCAAGTAAAAGCAGACAGTATGAGAGCTACAGTAAGAACAATAAGTTAAAATTAAAGGGAGGGGGTAATATACACTTGTGAGAATAAATATGTTTTAAGTCTGGTTTTAAAAATATCGATGGAGCCAGCCTCCCTAACTGATCGGGGAAGCTGGTTCCAGAGATATGGAGCACGATAGGAGAGTGCTTTTTCTTAATTTTTGGGACGGTAAGATAATTACCATCCTGTGAACATAGGGGGCGTGTGGGAGTATATGAGACGATCAGCTCAGATAAGTAAGAGGGTGCAAGCTCGTGTAGAGCTTTATAGGTAAGTAGAGTCTTCAAGTCTGATCTGGCCTGAATGGGGAGCCAATGGAGACTGATTAAGACCGGGGTTATATGATCGAACTTCCGAGTTCTAGATAGTATTCTAGCAGCTGCGTTTTGTACAAGTTGTAATTTTCTAGTACTACAATGTGGTAGGCCAGAGAATAGGACATTGCAGTAGTCCAGTCTAGATGAAACAAAGGCATGTACCAAGGTTTCTGCATCTGAAGCACCTAGAAAGGGACAGATCCTTGAGACATTACGAAGATGAAAAAAATGCTGTCTTAGTAATCACCTTAATATGAGCGTCAAATGAAACAGAAGAGTCAAAAGTCACACCGAGGTTTTTCACTACTGAGCTAGGAGTCATTTTGCAGCTGTCAATGTTTAGACTAAGGTCAGAGAGGAGTGGTGTTAGGGCTTTTGGACCAATGACCAGTAATTCCGTTTTATTGGCGTTCAGTCGTAGAAACTTTTGAGACATCCAATCTGTAACAGCAGCTAAAGAGGATTCACGATTTACAATTTGAGAGCGGTCATCCGGTCTAATTGGTATATAAATTTGAGTATCGTCGGCATAACAATGAAAGTTAATACCAAATCTATGGAAAATATCACCAAGAGGGAGTAAGTAAACGCCAAAGAGCAAGGGACCCAGGACAGATCCCTGCAGTACACCAAATTTTACTAGTGAGAATATGGATCTAACATTCTTTTATGAGACACGGCATGAATGTCATAACAACAATATTGCCAAAGCATCAAGAGACAATCACGTTCAACATCACTACCCATGAATAATACAATAATACAGTAATACAATACATACAATGCAATAATAATACTTAATACTACTACTACTACTACTACTACTAATAATACAATTTGTCTCTCTCTCTCCTCCCCCTCCTCTCTCTCTCTCAGTGTTTTCATGTTTACCTCTCCTCTCCTCCAATAGCTTCTTCTGTTTGTGGCGGCGCAGGCTTCATCCTGACCTTTCTGGCCCACGTTTGACTCACAACATTTGAACAATCCTCCTGACTCTCCTTGGCATTCCCAACAGCAACACACTTTCTCTCTCCTTTCACGATACTCTAGTAGTAGGGCCTATTCAAATGTCTGCTCTAAGTCAAGGTTAGCTTCAGCACAAACACGGCGAGATATTGTGTTGGTTTAATTCAGGCCAGAACAATCAAACTGCTCAAATGTAAGGAGTGGTAGAAAAACCACGTAGCTGATCAGGGTTCAGATGCGGGGTCATGGTGAGTAGTCTGGCTCTTAGGAGTCTGGCTCTTACAAAGCTACTTGGAGATGATTGGGTTGCTGCCGTAGAAAGAGAGAAGTCATCACTTGAGACTGAAAGCCGGGGTGACGACGTCAACCGTCAAATCACACAAATCAACATCACATATTTATATTTGTTTTTAAAGAAAGAAAACGTTTTTTGTTTTTTTTCATATTACGGAAGTTTAGATGATGAAGAACACACTCAAAACAAACAACAGTTTCAGAATCACTAAATACTTATCGTTTGTTAGCAAACCAAGCTTGTTCAACTTTCAGACCAATTTTCTTTGAACATATATATAAAAACTTGGCCTACTTGTTGCCCAAAACACCAGTCCTGTCACTGATATCCTGTCTCACACAGGCAAGTTGATATCCTGTACATGTATATTTAGCTTGAGAACAGCCTCCACTCCCCCTTGTCTCTTCCTTGTCTCTCTCCTGTCTCTCTCCTGTCTCTTCCTTGTCTCTCTCCTGTCTCTTCCTTGTCTCTC
>NC_139647.1:15604393-15625797 GCF_964638095.1 Poromitra crassiceps
ACCTCGGGTCGGATTCGAACCCGCGTCGGCCGCGCGAAGGACCGAGCCGCCGTGGTACACGTGCTACCAGGTGAGCCACCAGGATGCTTAAGCATTGGTATGCTCCTTGAGATTCATTCCATAGTCATTCCATATGCAGACAACATATTCATGGAGCGATTCAATCATGAATAGGATCGGGACAAGGTGCATTATTCAAGGACCGGATATATGAAGGTGCAGCTGAGGTCTGGAACGTATCCAGTTTGGGATCATCTCTGCTGTTTGCAGATGATGTCCTCCTGGCCTCAGTGGACTGTGATCTCCAGTTTGCTGCTAAGTGATGAGGGTCAGCAGCAGCACCTCCAAGTCAAAGGTTTGGTTCTCTCCCAGGAGCTGTGCAGGAGTTCAGATCTTGTATGATGGCCTCCTGGTTCACTGCAGTGGCTTGCAGAGATGTGGGCATTATGGGACCATGGAGGTAAAGCAAAGCTCTCGATGTTCTGGTTGGTCTTTGTTTCCGACCCTCATCTATGGTCATAAGCTGGGTATTGACCCAATAACCCATTCTCACTCCCAATGGTTGGTCAGGAACCCCTCACCTCCTGACGAGAAAGGTAGCCCCTTCTTGTCAGAAATCAATGGTGTGGGCGAGGCGACGGCTAGTCACGAGTCACGTGACAGCTGTCACATGATGTCCCATCAGATACCGACGTTGCAGGTGAGGCGGTAATCTGGGGCCAGTTGCACCAAGTGGTCTTACGACTGGTCTTAAGCTACGCCGGTCGTAACTTTACGACCTAACAGCTACGCCGGTTGCACCAAGAGGGCTTAACCTTATTTTCACTACGCCCAGGCGTAACTCTTACGCCTGGTGAGGAGGAGGCGTAGTGCCTGCCTGTAACAGAGATCTCCGTGTCGATCAGCGGAGACCTTTTTGAGTCCTTACCGTCACCGTCGTAACGTCGCCATCTAAGCATGATGTTAGATTATAACGAACTAGTTGTGTGGCTTAGCCTTCCCAAATGTTGCCGTTAATTTTTTAGAATTTAATACATAGAATTGGGAACGTTACATTCAATTTCATTCAGACTGTCTGTCTGGCTCAATCGCCGCCATTTTTCCCCCGGAGCGAGGGAGGGTGGGAGGAGGGAGGGTGTAGTGATGCACATACAGTAGTGGCTGATAGAGCGTAGTGGCACAGTGACGCTCCAAGCAGGTCGCGAGGCACATTTTGGCAACATCATCCAATCAGGGTGCATTCCCTGGCAATTCACATGGACGCGCATTGCTACGACCGGCGTAGTTAAGACCAGACGTAAGCCGTGTTGGTGCAACAGGCGTAAATCCACTCTAAAGACTGGTCTTAACTAAGACCGACGTAGGAGTTACGACCAGGCATAGTTAAGACCACTTGGTGCAACCGGCCCCTGATGTTTAAGTAGGTCAAAGTGGTGGGAGTGGTGGACCCGTTGCGGTCCCGACTTGCAAAGACGTGTCTATTTTTGAACCCCTATTTTAACACATTGAGTACCAGCCATTTTTTCAATCCTGTAGGTAAGTTGTGCCAGGTTTTTTTTTGAGGATTCTGGCTCATTTTACAAGAGCCGAGGATTATTTTCTGTTAAGAATTCGTGAACACCAATCATCTAAAAATAACTAATAGAATGTGTGCTTTCTCTGTCTAAAAGAGTTAGTTTGCAGAGTTAGTAGTTATGTAGATATTAGCCGTTGAGTACAGCATGGTTTCAGAGATTTTCAGAGAGTTTGGAGATAAATGGATTTTTAGAACCACCTCACGTGCCTGTGATTATGGGTGCCCTTGTCTCCCACTCTGTGCGCTCTCTCTCTCTCTCTCTCTCTCTCTCTCTCTCTCTCTCTCTCTCAGACGAGAGAGAGAGAGAGAGAGAGAGAGAGAGAGAGAGAGTGTGTGTGTGTCTCCAAACTCCTCCCTCCGTCTGTGCTGCGCAGTGCTCTGCTGCTGGGAGTTTGAGCAGCGACTCTCCCTGGCAGCGAGTGTGGATAGGTCTCACTGTCTCTTGGGTTTGAGAGCCCCGATGAACCCCCGTGCGACTCTAGGCTTTATGCTGCTCACCCAGTCCATTTCTGGAACCCCCCACCGCAGCAGCGCGAAGCGTCCCCGCCTACAGTATGAGAATGAGGCTCGTTCGTTTCTGACTGTAAAATCGCCAAGCCATTTCCGCGGGAGGCGGCTGCTTTTGGTCCACGGGTCCCGTGGCTGTGGCTTTGTCTCTGTCTCTGTCTGGAGAGAACTGTCGCCACTTAGTGGTCGGTAAAATAGATTATACACATTCTCTTGCTCCAATAGTGATATAGAAGACGTAAAAGTTGTTGATTGATGTCCCACCGTCAAAAAAAATTTTTTTTTATGTAAGACGAGATATCTCGGCTCTGGCACTCAAGCGTTGGATTATGTAAGACGAGATATCTCGGCTATGGCACTTAACGTGTTAACCGTTTTTATCCCCGACCCAAAACCATAACCCGAACCCAATCTAAGTTGTTTTACTTGCCTACTAAATCCAACCAAGTTGTTTTACTTTGGTTAAGAGAAAAAATATATCCGAACTCAGACATGTAATGAGTTATTGAAGAGGCATAACTCCATTGTGAGAAACATACACTCGCCTGACGCTTTCATATCTCTCAAATATAAAGTATGATGGTGTTATAAACCATATTCTGACTTCAAGGGAAAAGTTCTATTGGTTCCCTTGGCGTAAATCAGAGGGACACTGCGGAGCACGTCATCATTCAGAAACCACGCCCAAAACGGGGGAAAACACAAACTCCCGTCCAATCCTGGCGTTCTCCTATGTCGCGTGCATGGCCGGGTGTTGCACAAAAAGATCGTATATACGGGAAGATGAACACTCCGACTTACTTCATTGACAGCAACATCCACATTTCTCTTCTCGCCAATTCTCAATGGCTCCCTTGTTTTCCCACGGGAGTACAAAAACACTTTAACTGCCGATTTTTTACATTTGTTGTCTGCGCAGCCCCACCACACAACAGCTTTTAGCTATGTTTAATTCAAGGAAAATGACGCTGGTGTATGGAAGTGAACGGAGAGCTTTCCCCCGTGATGGCCGTGGCCTATTCCATGCAGCGTCTCTATAGCAGAACCCTATTGAATGAATGGTAGAAACACACACAGACACTATGAGCAGGAAATAAACTCTAGTAACGTCTAATGATGCATGAGGCATTTCCCCAGCCTAAGTAAGCCCCATCATCTTCCCTCTCACATAGCTGCGGCTGCCATCTGCTCACATTGACTATAATTGTTAGTTTCCTGAACAAAGTGTTCAGAGGTTTGCAGGCGTTTAATATACCCTGCAGGCAGAATTAAAAAGCAATCATGAAATCCAATTCTTCCATATAAAAACAAATGAACGAGGCCACGCTTCATATTTACAAAGCAAACACTTGCCTACGTCTCCACGGCAGAGAGCGAGCAGAGTACAGCTGAGACGTGTGATGGATGGCTCGCTTTAATGAGAGAGAAGTCATTTAGATGATGGAAGCAGATGAAGCATTAATGAGCTTCTTTAGAGACTTCAGAGTGGAAATAGGGGTTGAAGTGATGGAATCCCTCATGCTCTGAACACAGGGGGAAAAAACGAGAAAACCGCACGGACTCGGTGGAGTGCAGATCTCCGCCAGGCACCGCTCCCCGCCTAAAGCCCCTCTGTATGTATATCTGTCTTTGACATGATCAGTGATGTCATAAATCACTGATAATGGCATACCCGCTATTATGTCATAGGCACCACCATCATGTTATAAAATCACTAATGTCATAACCACTGATGATGTCATCGGCATTGTGTCATAGAGTGAATTGTGATACCATCAGTGATGTCATTAATCCTTCGCTGCTGAGGTTGTGAACGACAACAACATGGACAACAAGCAATTGTGATGTCATCAAACACGTCTTCTTCTTTTTTGTTTACCATGGTTTGCATCCAGCTTGTTGGTGCATTACTGCCACCTTCTGCTCCGGAGTGTGGATCAGACCATTTATAATCTAAAACTCATCAGACGCATGTCTCTATGTACATCTGTCTTTGACATCAGTGACGTCATAAATCACTAATAATGTCATACCCGCTATTATGTCATCATGTTATAAATCACTGATCATGTCATAACCACTGATGATGTCATAGGCATATAGAGTCAATTGTGATACCATTAGTGTTGTCATTAATCCTTCCCTGCTAAGCCTTGTGAACGACAACAACTTGGACGTAATTGTTGAGGCTTATGATGCCACAGTGATGATGTCACTGTTGAAGGTTTTAATGATGTCATCTTTGAAGACGAAGATGTCAACAGTGATGATGTCATAATTGATGATAATCTCATCATTTGTGATGTTACACCTGACATGATGTCACTGTTGAAGGTTGGTGATTTCACTTATGATGTCATACTTAATAGGCATCCTCACAAGTAATGCAGGAGCTACACCAGCGAGGAGGTGACAGACAGACGGACGGACGGACGCACACACACGAGCGATCAGATCATCTCTCCCTGGCTTTGCCTCTGGCGGACATACAGTAACTAGAGAAAAGATCAGTTAGTGCTGTGTTGTAAAGACAAGGCAGCGCAGAATGCATTGATCATAAGCATGCGCGTAGCCACGGGTGCGCTAGGGTGTGCAAATGCCACCCAGACAGGCCGCTGGCGCACCCAAAAAAATGGGGTAAAAAAAGTGTTTTGTTTTGTCTGCAAAACACATGTCAACGCTGTCATGCACTGTGTCCAACTGTCCGCTGCCCTATGTGCCCCGGAGCATCATGGGAAACTAGTTAAGCTGTCGTCCACGTAAAGTAAACAAATGCACGCACAGCAGCAGCAGCAGCAGCAGCGCCAAATCAAGAAGACATGAAACAAAGCTCGCTTTTAAGCTTTTTCGGCAAAGGCAAGAAACGACGAGGAAGAAGATGACTCGTCATCACCCTCCCCCTCAACAAGTGCGGATTGTAGTGCACCCGTTCCCGCACCTGTATTGGTGGTGTACAGTGTAGAAGAGACAGACGATGATGCAGCCGAAACAATGACGTTAACAGCGGGGAACGCAGCCAACAACACACTGGAGGTTTGTGCAGAGCCAGAGGACACTGACGCTACAGATCTCTCTGCAGTAGACGAACCTGCATGCCAACCAAATTTGCGTTCTTTCCCGACTAGAACACTCATTGGAAAAAGTAGGTGAGACTTTTTTGAGATACTAAACAAAGTGGTTTTACATGTTGCCAAAAAATACAATTTAATTGACTGCTTCTACCTGCTAATAATGAGTGCGAAAAGGAGCAAACAACACAAATATTCCTCTAAATCTGGTTTGAAAAGACCCAAAAAGAAATTGGCGGCGGCCTTGCGGTCGCCACCAAATGGTCCGCCCCCTGGCACACCCTGGCTTTCTGTGGCACACCCAATGAGCCGAGTCTGGCTACGCTACTGATCATAAGGAGGTCCTTCTCTTTCTTCTCTGGTGCTAAGCAGTATTTTACATGAGAGACATGTTCTTCATAAAGAACTAGAAGGATCAGCTGCTTGAAGAAGTGAGCGAAGCTGTGTCTTTCTATTTGTATGTAAACCTGTGGCTTTTTACTGTAGCTGATGGTCTGACACGAGGTGCACCAGTGTCTCTCTCTCTGGCTGATTTTGTTTTGTCCGTGCCATCAAAACACATGCTACTTAAACCAAACATGTGGCACTAAAACCCTGCATTGAAATCAATACTGATGGAATCTTTTAGGTGGGGTATCAGCTCCTTCAGGCAGGTGGCCTTTGACTATTCAGTGGAGGGCTAAACTGAGGTACATTACAAAGAAAGTGGACCTGAGTGCACAGCAATTGTAATTATTACGCACTTGTATTTAGGATAGCCACTCAAGAATTACTAACATTTATTTATATGATGTTGAACAATTTAGTTGCATGTCATAATTGGCATCACAATGACTTATCTTATCTTACCTTATCTTATCTTACTACAGAATGAAGAAAATTGATTTTCCATTTAAGCTGTTTATGAGCACTTTTCCTGCATTTCTGATGACATCACTCACTGATGACATCATCACTGATGACATCACTCATCATTATTCGGATTAAAAGTCCAACATACACTTCGCAAATAAAAGTCCAACACACTTCCCACAGCCCTTCACAATAAAAGTCCAACACTTCCCACAGCCCTTCACAATAAAAGTCCAACACTTCACAAAGCCTTCACAATAAAAGTCCAACACACTACACAGCCCTTCACAATAGAAGTCCACCACACACAATAAAGGTCCAACGGGTTGGGCAATCAATCTGGAACTACACGGGCATTGAGCATTATCACAGGGGCTGACTAAGCCGATTTTCCAATTTCCCCGAAAATTTAAGCTGTTTATTACTAACATTTTTGCCATTTTTTGGTAAATCTGCGTGGAGTTGTGGCACGCGCCTCCCTGGGTATGGACTAGTAAATATGATTTACATAGAGATGGATTTGAACACACAGTAAAATACAAAACATATTTGTTCTTAGAGAGTGAGCCGAAGTACACAGAGTGAAACTCTTACTCATATACATATATATATATATATATATATATATATACATATATATACATATATATATATATATATATATATATATATATATATATATATATATATATATATGTATATATATATATACACACACATCAGGACACAGAGGAGCAGAGCACTATTCAGACAACCAGTAAGTCATCCTGACTGAATCATATGCATGCCATAAAACCAACATGCAGTATATGTTGTATAGCTCTATGTTTCTCTCTGGTACAGTATCACCACAACCACTGACTCTATCATGGAACTATTTACTGCCCATATGGCCGGTGACATAGGGTCAGGCCTGTGTTTCAAGTGAAACCACCAAGTGTTGTAAAAAGCCTCCATACAGGAATGGATACAAATTCTAGCATTAGCACATTGCTAATTACTGCGGGTCGCTTTTAATAAATTCTTTCCTGACATACGAGTTCCAGCACTGTAAAAATGGGAGAATGTTGCATAAGGGGGAAAAAACACTAAGCGATGTTGCAGATTTTTCTATAAGGAAAAGGCTCAGGCTGTATGTAAAGGGATACTCTACTGTAAGGTCTATGAGATTCATTCACACAGGATACTGAAGTCCCCTGGTTTGACTTAAAGAGGAATACCACTCCGTTTAACACTTCACATGTGTTTTTATGGACTCAAGTACCGTAGTCCAATCAGATTTCTCAAACACTTACAGCTCTTTCCCAAATGTACAAGACAGTGCACCAAGAATTACATCTGTAACATCATACAGAACCCCCAAGTGGAGATGGCACTTGATAGTATGTGGGAGACATGATACGTTCAAATGATCTTCATGTTATGGTATAGTGCAGAAAATATCCAGAAGCAGGATTATGAACTATGTTGGAGATGTTCTTTGTTCCATCTCATTTGCTTCATCCTCGGTGCGCTGCACATTGGTAGGAATATAATGATGATGACTTACATTTGAGTCATGTTTTCTGAGGGTAAATAACTCAACAAGCTGACATCAACTCTGCACTTCAGAATGCAGTGGTTTCTGTGGCGAAATTCTCCTGTCTTCTGTTTGCTTCCCTCACTATACTTTGCAGTTCTAAAAATAAATTCTGCTCCCAGAACTGCTACTATTAACACTGAATTAACAGTGTGTGGATGACTCTCTCGTCTTCTTTTTAGATGTATCCCCTCTTGTTTCTTAACCTGACACTGCCAGATGGGGGCGGTATTGTTTTCACAAACCAAATCTCGCAAGAATTAGATCTCGCAAGAGAATCCAGCTTGCTTGCAAGGTTACTTGTTTCTACTGTAGCTAATGGAGACAGAAGCAATAGAAGATGACATCACTGATGATGTTATCAGTGGGATTTATGACATCACTGATGATGTCATCAGTGGGATTTATGACATCACTGATGATGTCATCAGTGGCGTCGAATGGAGAGCTTTAACAAGCCATATAGCCGGCGGGGGCGGAGTTTCTCTTGGTGCAGGAAACATGGAGGGATGGTAAACATTGATCATCTGCATAATGATGGTTGAAATAGGTTGAATAGTTCCTTTGAATGCACCTTCCATCGAATTAGTTTTTTTTTTTTACTCACTGTTAGAAGTTATCTCTCTGGGAAAAGGCTCCATTGATTAAAATGCAGAATCAGTCAATCATGTGACTTTTGAAAGAAAAGTGATAGTGTAGCTCTTGTCCATTTTATGTGAAGCACTTTGAATTGCCTCTGTGTATGAAATGTGCTATACAAATAAACTTGACTTGACTTGACTTGACTTGTCACATCCCAACATCAAGGTGTCCTATATCTTATAAATAAATAAATAAGAGTAGTAATAATGACAATAATCATCATCATCATCATCATAAATGTGCCTTTTCTGCAAAACATGCACATGATTATTAACTTTCTTCTTCCCCTCTCTGCTTTCCTTCCCTGTGATTTGATTAATTTCTTGTATTTTTTATCAATCTGAAAGAAACGCGCCCTGAATGAAAAAGAGAAGAAGAGTGATGCGCCCTGAATAAAAAGAGAAGAAGAGTGATTGCTCCCCACTTCCTCCCCTGTGTGACCATGTGACAGCCATGAGGAAACTATATATGAGCTCCACAGCTGACCTTCCTCTGACCCCTTAAGACTTATCGGCATAAGTTACCAGACAAGTTTTTCTCCTGCTATAATACTCTGATCTGTATAAACCTCTAAACTCGATACTGAGCTGTAGATTTATCTGACAGTGACCTTGATGAGCAAGACTTTTGAAGCCCACCTGGACGTGTATAATGGGAACAACCTGAGTGGAGTCCAAACAATATACCTGATCCAGCAGCCGTATCCCTCTGAGGTTTGACCAACAGCAAAGAGCCGTCTTAAATCAAATCATCTCTCTGTCTAATATTACAAAAGACCAGAAGAATCAAGGAGGGACATGTGAAAGGTGCGGGACACAACAGCCAAAATCACTATTGTTGCGATCTCAAATGTTATGTCATTAGAAGCAAGTCATGCAATTCAAGCAATTATGTGTCCCATCAGGCAGCCTTGTGGTTACCTTGATGGGAAGCAGGCTCGAGTTTATCTGATCTACATATTGGTCCCAGGGTGATTTCTAAGTTGTTGGCCGATATCGAAATACCCCAGAGGAGCGAGGTATGCCCTATAGGTTTGCAATTGGCAGTGTCATTACATTCACGGAAATCCACCCCAGCTAATATTTTAGCCACCTTAGCTTTAGCTTTAGCCTATTTTGCCAATCTAATTATCTATATATGGCAATCTAATAATCGAATTGCCTATATAATTATTAAAGGTCTAATCACATTTAAATCTTATTCTATCCAAATGGTTGCAGGGACATAGGCTAATAGACATAGCCTATACATAACTGATCACTATTTTATAGGCCCACAGCTAACATTTCTTGCAGAATAATCAGTAGGATATATCCATCAGGCTAGTCTAAAAACAGACCATGCTTGCACAGTTTGCCCTGTGTACTTGCCAAATTGTAGACGATAATAATACATAATTCCGCACTGGTGTCTGTTTGCACTCATTCAAACAAGCCCACGGCGTTGACACAAATCAGTGTCCGCCGGCTCGATAACCGCTGGATGTGTGGAGCTCGTATACCTGCATGTCTGCGCCGCTGCGCACTGCGCGCTTTGACGAGAGACAGGTCTGCAGGGATTTCACCGTAAAGGTTAGGAACCCGTGAAATATCAGAGAGGTGCTGGAGCGGCTCTCCTCTCCAAATTAGAGCCCAATGCGTGCCGCATGCATGGTCTTGGTGCACTGCATGCGGGCGGGGGAAACGCCTTGGCAGCGCATAAAGGGCTTCAGTGTGCGGCTGAAATGACCGTGCGACTCCTGAAAATAAACAGGAATCAAATAGAGTGATTGATCGAATGAATTAAGCAGCAGCAAGCGGCGTGCGCGCCCTGCTCTCTCGCTCTCTCTCTCGCGCGCACGCACGCACACACACACACACACACACACACGCACACATGCACTGCTGCTATATAGGGAGCGCCAACGAAAGGTATAGAAAAATGGACACTTGTTGCTGGTTGCTCAAGTGCTCAGCCCACCTGCAATTTGGGCCCTCTGTAGTTTGTTCCACAAGGGAAACACTGAATGCCTTTTGGCATGGAAATGGTCCAATTTAAAGCAGAACATATTCCATCCGACTTCACTCTTGGTATAATAGGCCTATCGGCCAGTTATAGAACAACAATCACATAGTAAATTCATAGGCTATATGTTGCTTTAATGCAACAAAATACCCTTTACATTTCTCACTATAGCCTACAGCGCATTGTTTGTTTTGTTTGTACAGGGCCTGAAATGTTAAAGGGGTAACACTTTACAATACTGTAACACAAAAATTGGGTAGTTACTAAAGAACGAGTCAGGAACGAACCATTAGTTCATGATTAGTTCATGAATAGTTAATAGGTAGTTCCTTAATGGTAGTTACTTAAGAACTGACCATTAGTTACCATGTTAACGAACCAATAAGTAATGATTACTTACTTAATTTTTTTCCGCTAGTTCATGAGTAGTTAATGGGTAGTTACTTAAGAACAGACTATTAGTTACCATAGTTGTTACTAGGGAATTCATCATTAGTTAATGATTACTTCACCATTAGTTACCATATTTGTGCACCCTCAAGTAAAGCAGGCTATCATACTTAGTTGTTACTAGGTAGTTCATCATTACTTCATGATTACTTTACCATTAGTTACCATGTTTGTGCCCCCTCAAGTAAAGCAGGCCATCATACTTAGTTGTATAGGGAGTTCATCATTACTTCATGATTACTTTACCTTTAGTTACCATGTTTGTACCCCCTCAAGTAAAGCAGGCCATCATACTTAGTTGTTACTAGGGAATTTATCATTAGTTCATGATTAGTTACCATGTTTGTTTACCATGCATTTCCTAGTAACAACTAAGCATGAAGCCCTGTTTTACTTGAGGGGGCACAGACATGGTAACTAATGGTAAAGTAATCATGAACTAATGATTAATTCCCTAGTAACAACTATGGTAACTAATAGTCTGTTCTTAAGTAACTACCCATTAACTACTCATGAACTAGCAGAACAAAATTAAGGAAGTAATCATTACTTACTGGTTCGTTAATATGGTAACTAATGGTCAGTTCTTAAGTAACTACCATTAAGGATCTTTAAGGAACTACCATTAAGGGTCATTAAGGAACTACCCATTAACTACTCATGAACTAGCGAAATAAAAAATAAAAAATATATTTTTTTTTAAGGAAGTAATCATTACTTACTGGTTCGTTAACATGGTAACTAATGGTCAGTAAGTAACTACCATTAAGGAACTACCTATTAACTATTCAGTAATCATGAACTAATGGTTAGTTCCTGACTAGTTCCTCAATAACTACCCATTTTTGTGTTACAGTATTGTAAAGTGTTACCGTTAAAGGGAATAGCGCGTCATGCAGAAGTCCAGCCTGACCAACCTGTCGGCCGGACTGGGCAGTCATGAAACTGAGGCAAGATCCGCTCTACACCCCCCCCCCCTTCCCCCACCCCCCTCCCCCTCTCCAACCACCCTTACAACCCCCACCACCCCTCCCTCCCTGCCGCTGCTGTTATAGTGTTCGGTTTAGTGAAATCTCCTCCTTGCTCGAAAGGATAGCCCCGGCCTCTAGGGTAACAAGATAGATGTAAACAACCAATTATTGGATAGGCCCTCATTCATATCTCCTTAACCGGTATAGACACAGAGGTTCTGGCTTTAATAATGTCTCCCCTCCCTCTCTCTCTCTCTCCGTCTCTCTTTCTGCCCGGCATTTGGGTGTCTGTCTGAAACTCATCAACCCCTTGTTGCGCTTGTCTCAGGTCGGTGTAGGCCTACATAACGGTCTTATAGAATAAAAGCCATGTCCCAAACCTACACCCCCACCACAACACATACACACGCACATATCTACACACACACCACAACACATACACATGCACATATCTACACACACACACACACACACACACACACACCAAAACACACATCTTGCAATAATCAGCTCAATTAGTGGAGGTCGTGGTGGAGAGCGGCCGAGGTGAGCGGTGGGAGGTTGTGAAAATAGGGGGTTGGCTATTAGGGGAAACGCGATCTCCATTCATCAGCGGCCGTAATAATCACCGTTTCAGACCCGGGGCCCTCTGATCAAACTGATCCGTGGAAACAAGTGGTTTACAAACACTGTCAAGGGCCAGACATGGGACCCTGATTCGCCCTGTCACTGCCAGCGCGCACACCAGGCTGACGGGCACTTGGGGTTTTGACCATGAACAACAACCCCCACAACAACCATGTAACAGGAGATTATTTGACTTCATAATCATCTGTATATTTATTTGTTCTATTGTTATCTCTCTGCTGCTGCAATTAGCGGTTTCCCCATGGGGAAAACCTCGCAATTTAATCTGAACTAATCTTATTTGTATTTTACGCATGACGCGCAAATTGTCCAGGAACAATGAGTGAGCAGTGTGTGTGTGGGTGTGTGTGTGGGGGGGGGGGGGGCAGTGTTATACTCAAGGACAAGTTGTATGGGCTACGGAGCCTCACAGCCTGTTCTGGACGCGCGCATTACACCGCTGACTTCCTCCACTAAGCTATCTTGTGCAAGATCCCGCATCCAATATGATTATTGGTAATGTATCTCCGGGTGATAACCACAGGTGAGAGTGAAACCTATGTGCTCCAAATATTCAGTCTCATCTCGTTGGTTTAACTTTTGGAATAATCGTGAAATTAAACATGTATTTATTTATTTATTTATTTATTTATTTATTTATTTATTTTGCCACGGATTCACTGGAACCATCAGGGGCGCCCTGGAGGTCCTCCGGACCCAATTTTTGTAACACTCCCCCCCCATCCCCATCCCACCCGCCTCGCCTCCTCCACTGGCTGCGGACTGTGTCAGTAAGGAATGAATTAGTCTCATAGGCCTTCATGTAACCGCTGCTGACAGGGACACAGAGCATCAGTCAGGGAGACAACGGGCTCAGTTAAAGCTGAGAGGCCCGCACTTGACCCGCAGTGAAAGAAGGAAAGAAGGAAAGAAAGAAAGAAAGAAAGAAAGAAAGAAAGAAAGAAAGAAAGAAAGAAAGAAAGAAAGAAAGAAAGAAAGACGCCAATATTAGCCTGGCTACATTTACTTTTTCCAACAGCCTGATTCTTAGAGGGTGTTTTCAGTGTTGTAATATAAATCAAGATATTTTACAACGAACAAGTAGCTAAATGCAATTTGATCGGAACGGAAAAGTGAACCCACGGAGACGTCCTACTGGAAATACTGTGTCCATTGTGAGGGGGTAATTGCAGCACCTCTCTCACCAATGAGAGGGCTCCGTGTATGTTTTGGGTTCAATTACGAGGCATTTAGGTGTTTGTCTTAGATGGTTGGAGATGATAAGTTTATCTGAAATCTGTTCGAAATGGCACGTCTGTCAAACAGTGTTTACAGGCGCTTATTTTCACTTTGCGTTTTTGCTCAATAAGCTTTCTTCAACTTTCATGGCCGAGTCAAAGTCAAAAAGTCAACTATTTGGATGCCATCCAGATAGTCTTTTTATGGTGTTATCTGCTGTTATCTAACGATTAAAAAAAATAAATATATATAGCTTATACATTATTATTATTATTATTATTATTATTATTATTATTATATTGTTCTTATTATAAGAATATTAATATTATTCTCATTATTACAGTACAGCCTTCTTTTAGATTTTGATATGATACAGGAATACAATTAATTATTAATTTTTTTTTTTGGATTTGTGCAATGTTCCCCCATTAGGTTATAGGCTATATGCCGGTATAAGGTTAAATCGCTTCCTTGTTTTTCTCACTATCCATTTCAGGCAAGCCCCGGTCCCCTGACGATTACCATCAGTCAGGCTAATGCCGTAATACTCTCTGAGAACTGCGCTTCAGGCGAAACCCAAGTCAATTTATTAAACACAGGCAAAACACAATACGGAAACAGAGATCAGGGTCTTCTTACAAGACTGCTCATCCCTGGTGATAAACTGCCCTCATAATTACACTAATAATTCCTCTTAAACAGCGCGACTTAAATAGCCTCTTAATTGAAAGGTTCATAACGCAGCTAAGACGGGGGAAACCTATTCACAGATTGTGCTCTTGATTTGTGGAAACGAACCTGCGATCTGATCGCTGCAAATAAAAAAAGTAATATCAGCCTTAAACAACGACGATCAACTTTTATGAAGGCTATATGTGGAAGGGTTGGCTTTGCATTTTCTTTATTTTTAGATCGCTATTTGAAAATATGAAATTCGTATAAATGGATGCAGTGTCGCCTCTGAATTAAGCTTATTGGATTGCAGCATGCATGGGCCCTCTGGGAATATGATAATATAATATAATAATAATAATAATATTAATAATAATAATAATATATCCATAATGAACAACAAATAAACATTTAAAGCTTAAAGCTATTTTAATTCAATAGTGCATCTCTGCAAAACTAATCAGCCTACAGCTTTGTTGTGGTCCAGAGGTTAAATTAAGTTATGGTGAAGAGATGAAAGCTGCTGGAACAGGTCTGATGGAGAGACAATTAAAAGCGGTATATTGTGTGTGTGTGTGTGTGTGTGTGTGTGTGTGTGTGTGTGTGTGTGTGTGTGTGTGTGTGTGTGTGTGTGTGTGTGTGTGTGTGTGTGTGTGTGTGGTGTGTGTGTGTGTGTGTGTGTGTGTGTGTGTGTGTGTGTGTGTGTGTGTGTGTGCGTGTGCTTTGAGATGGTCTGTGTGATGTGATACTCGTGATACTGACGATAGATAATGAAGAGGTCCCATGGTGACGCGAGAGAACTGGTCAATCTTTGACCCAATAGTCAATAACAGACATGCCCGGCCACACGACACACTCCCTCTCTCGCCAGACAGCCATGCAGCCTGCAGACTCTGAACAAATCGAATAATAAATACAACGTCAAATTATAATTGATTTTGTGATTTTTGTTTATATCTATTTTTTGGAGTGTGTGTGACCCTTACGTTGCAGCCATTTCCTTGTGGACTGAACTTGACCGCTGCAGCATGCATGAGTCACATGCCCCGTCTCCTTTCATAGGCTGAAGTCATGTTTTCAACAAGTAGCGCAGCACCATCATCTACTCCCCAATGCCCTCTTTACTCTTCAAAATCCCTTCGTCCTTAGCCCTATATAGCCTATTCTTTTCTCTCCCCAGCAGCACTTTTCTCTGACAAGATCACAGGATAAGGGGCACCAATGGCACCTTCTTATCTTGTCATCCTGTCATCCTGCTTGTAATTTTGGTGGTCCGGGACTTTCAGCTCATTCCTGTTGCACCGATTTCAAGTCGCGTCAGCGCAGCTACACACGAGTAAAATGTAAACTTGTCTCACCGTGTGCTGCTTGAGGCTGTGTCTCTGCTCCGCTATACCCCGGCAGACTCGCTCCTCTCCTCTCCCCTCTGTCCGACAAGCGCCACACACACACACACACACACACCTCATTTCACCATTAGGTCGATTATACACACAGAGAGAGAGAGACGGGACACACACTCACATCTACAGTATAGGCTTGTTTCCTATTCTCTGCAATCCTGCTGCCTGTATGCTCTCTCTCACACACACACACACACACACACACACACACACACACACACACACACACACACACACACACAAGGATATTATATCTTTATTGTTGTCATCACCTAAATTAAATAATGGACCAGGGCACACGCCTTATGAAAGAACTTAGCCTATAGAAATCCTATAGCCTATGGGCTATACGTTTTTGAAAATATTACAGCAAAGCAACTCCCTTTAGGGATATATGGGATATCAACCATGAAATGTCAAAAGGTCACAAACTCATATTGAGCACACTTTAGTTCATAAGGATTTTATTGACCATATAGGCTTTCATATCAAGTGCATGGTATGTCAAGATGACTTAAACATAACTTTCTGTATTTTCCACGCGCACATGAGTCGTATTTGTTATACTCTCATAATTTTCTCTTGTACTGATTTTATATATTGTCATACTGTGTATAGCCTATAGGCTATTTGCATAGACCTGCAGTTGGGGGTGTTATAGGCTACAAATATTGGATTCTTTGTATTATTATTATTTGATTTGATTTGATTTTACCTCAAATGCGTCAACAGTAAGCAGTAAGCACCTATATTTGCCCAATATTTTATCCTATTTTTAGGCAGACATAAATCTGTATGATATTAAATCAGAATCAAATGTATCCAAATGATATGCAGTCATTTAAAGGGAAAATATGAAATAACTTTTTTTCGGGAGGTCTAATTATTTTTTGTTGGTGTTATGTTTCCCTTATAATAACCACTGGCTGGAAGTCACCGTTTTCAGCGTTTTATTTAATACATGGTTGTCGGGTGTTATGGTCATATGAATTAACTATCATTAAACTTATAGGCGTTATGAAGACTTGATTGATTGGTGAGCGGTGTGAAGAGCCGGGTTAGATACATAAAGATACATACAGGCTTGGTGTTGTGCAGCGTGCAGCAGGCTCTGTGGCTCTGGCGCCATCCTTCCTCCAGCTGCGGGATCAGCGCAGCTCTCCTCCTCCAAACTCCACAGCTCTGCGCTCTTTGGCTGGCCGAGCTGTCTGTCAAAACCAAGGGGGAAGAAAAAAACGTCTTTAGAAGACAAATCTGAGCAATATTTCTATTGGTAGGCGGGCTGGTCGCGAAGGGAACAATCGGATTGACTTTGCCAGGGAGCCACCTCAAAGCGTATCAGGTTACTTTGAGTGACAGCGTAACCATGGCAAATAATTTGACTAAAACTATTGTCTTATCCTCACCATCCCCGGGTCAGATAACCGACCAATCAGAGTTCATATAATCGCTTGTCTTGCCAGCTTAGAATAATATTATTAAAACGAGCCAGCGAGCCTGGTCTCCGGGAGTAGGTTATGTTGAAACGGCAGAAAAGGTGGAGGAGGACGGTGGAAGGAGTAGCAACTTTTCTCTCTTTCTCACCAACTTTATGAGGAATTGTCGCCGGGGCTTTCGTGTGGCTGAATGGACTTGAATTTATACATTACGCAGTTGGATATTACCCGCTTTGTCAGTTTTCACAAAGTTTTAGACTACTTTTTTGGGGACCTTTTCTCGCTCATGGACTTAATGCGTTTTGGTTTAATGTGAGACTGAACGCGGAGACGTGGAAGTAAGGCACAATATAATCGGCGCTGGTTTACGTTGTAGCCATGTCCATGCTTCCGACGTTCGGTTTTACGCAGGAGCAAGTGGCGTGTGTCTGCGAGGTCCTCCAGCAAGGGGGGAACATCGAGCGGCTGGGGCGCTTCCTCTGGTCGCTCCCGGCCTGCGAGCACCTCCACAAAAACGAGAGCGTCCTGAAAGCCAAAGCGGTGGTCGCCTTCCACCGGGGGAACTTCCGAGAGCTCTACAAGATACTGGAGAGCCACCAGTTTTCGATACACAACCACATGAAGCTGCAGCAGCTGTGGCTCAAGGCGCACTACATCGAGGCGGAGAAGCTGAGGGGCCGCCCGCTCGGCGCCGTGGGGAAGTATCGCGTCCGCAGAAAGTTCCCCCTGCCTCGCTCCATCTGGGACGGAGAGGAGACCAGCTACTGCTTCAAGGAGAAGAGCAGGAGCGTGCTCCGGGAGTGGTACACCCACAACCCCTACCCGTCCCCGCGGGAGAAAAGAGAGCTGGCCGAGGCCACAGGACTCACCACCACGCAGGTCAGCAACTGGTTCAAAAACCGACGGCAGAGAGACCGAGCAGCGGAGGCGAAAGAAAGGTATGAGTAGCTACATTATTACAGTTTGATGTGGAAAATACTTGCCATAGGTCTAACTGAATCCAAATGTGATCTTGTGTGTGTGTTTATATATAATATATATATATATATATATATATATATATATATATATATATATATATATATATATATATATATATATATATATATCAAACAAAAACAGTCATATTTATAAATATATAGAGAGAGCATAAAGAACAAATGCCCCCTTTTATAGCTATGCCTGTAGAAAGTTTGGTGACCTACATCTATTTATTACACTGATCAAATCATATATTGGCTGCGAAATTCTCCACTTGTCCCCAGAAAGAAGAAAGAACATATTGCAGGCTTTGGTTGCTGATTACAATCGATGTATAATAAGGGATTTTATGCGTTAAGGCTTATGGTGAATTGACGTCCCGCGTTACTATCGTCCTTGTTGTTGTTTTGGTTGTGTTTGTGATAATTGCCTGCGCGTAAAGGAGCGCTGAAAATGAAAAGGCTCCTTGTCTGGTGGGCTAAATTACAAGGCTATAAAAGTTACCGTCACCGTATACTTTTACGTTATTGTAATCACACATTATAACGTGAAATAGATACTTTGCCTTTGACATTAACATCAGTATAAAGCCTTCTTTTTAACTATTTTACCTCTCTTTAACTCTGTTTAGTATAGCTTTGCGTATATAGGCCTATACATCTAAAACGACAGCATTGGCAGTGAATGTGTTATAAAAGATGTTTTGGGTTGATTGATGTGGTGGGGTGTATATAGGCTCCATACCGGCCCAGCTCTTTTGGCATTAAGTCGTTTGTACATTTCAAAGTTTGCAAATTACACAGGCAGGCAGGCAGTCAGGCAGGCGTGCAGGGAGACTTGGGAGACGTCTGTAGTCAGGTGTTCGCTCGGTTGGTGTCTTCTTTCACCCTCTGGCCACTAATTCGGGCTGAAAGCTCCACGTAAATCACGTCTTCCCACTGGGAAAGGCCTTACTCACCACTCACAACAGTTGCGAACTATGCCACAAGTTTAGCAATCATTGGGGCTGTCATTTATGTAGCGAGAGGTCGAAAGCTACACAACACACACAGGAGCACATTGATAGGTCTTTACGCACATCACGTCGCTCGTGGTCAAATGAATTTCGTATGAAAAATTGATAGACTTATTAATATAAGGCCCAACAGTCAAATATGAATTGTTTTCGACTCTCTTCGCTGTTGCTCTGAAGCCAGCATGCTGCCTCGCCATAAAGGCCAGAGAACATAGTGAAGGAGCCTCATAATCATTTCAAGAATTACAGTTTGCACCATGGTGATTTATACATTAATAAATCATGACGCATTCATATATATGCTGTAATCATGGTTATTACGCCTATGGTAATTATAGTGTAATTACCCACTTTGACCTAATAGATGATTGTGTGTGTGTGTGTGTGTGTGTGTGTGTGTGTGTGTGTGTGTGTGTGTGTGTGTGTGTGTGTGTGTGTGTGCGTGCGTGCGTGTGTGTGTGTGTGGGGGGGGGGGCATTAGTTTTGAGTTTTGAAATGTTTAATTCAAGATCAATAATAATGTAATTCTTTTCAGGCTGATGAATCTCTTTGTTTCTTAATCTGCCATTTAATCACATTGTATTATAGTTTTATAAAAGTAGTCCAACATGTGTGGGACACTATTTTAGAAATGTGCCACAACTTACAAAGTTTTCATTGGGCTCATTCTGGAAATGACAGGCTATAAAATAGGCTGCGAGAGTAAACCGGCTGTTAGGTGATTGTGTGTTTTCTGTTCTTTTATGTTCGCAGAGAAAACAATGAGAACTCGAACACCAACAGTCACAACCCATTGACTTCTTCCATGAATGGAAATAAAACTCTATTGGGGAGCTCGGACGACGACAAAACGCCCTCAGGGACACCGGATCACACGTCTCACAGCCCAGGTCTGCTCCTCGGCTCAAACCCCGGTTTACCGTCCCTGCACGGACTGGCGCCCCCGCCGGGACCGAGCGCCATCCCGGTACCCACCGGTGCAGACTCGGTGCACCATCACCACTCAATGCACCACGACAGCATACTGAACCCTATGTCTTCTAATCTGGTGGACCTTGGCTCTTAGAAAGCGGCACAGAAAGGAGACGGAGAGGGAGAGCGCCGTTTTGGAAAAGTAGGCTAATTTTCTACATGGAGGGTGAGACTAAAGCTTCAAGCACTTGTGGCAAGGTGCAAGGCAGACTGGAAGCACTGCAAAAAGACCAATCAACAAATCATTTAGTCTCATAGTCAGCCTTAAATTATTGTTTTTCTTGAAGAAGTGGAAAAAAATAAAATGAATTAATAAATAAATCTGCCAGTGGGTGAAATGCCTCAAAATGAATAGCCTACAAATAAAATGGCAGCATAAGGCAGATCTCTTCACTAAGAAAATGAAATTAAAATCCTTGAAACATGTTGATTTACATTGAAAACAAGTCATTTTTACTTTCATTTGTCTTAAGAAAAGCAAGATGTTAAGACTCAATAGAACAGACAAGGTTAAATGACTTGTTGATTATTATTTTATTTTTTATTTTTTTGCAGTGTATGGTGCATACACACACGGTGAGGCGGAGGGAGTTTTAGGTAAAAGAAAAAAGTATTTTACCAGAATGTAATAACGTACCATGTTATATTGTTGAAAACAATAAAATGTCTTAATTCTTATTAACGTTGTTATTTTAGGGGTTTAGATATATCAACAGACTCTGGCACCGAGTTAAAGGTACCCCCATCGACTTTTCGTTTACATAGGGTTTTCAAAGAAAGCCATAAGCATTTTTTGTTTTATTTTATGTTTTTTGTTGTTGATTTTTTTGAAGGGGGGAGGGGTATCATATCTTCAAGTGTCTTATATAACAAGAGCCATCTGTGATAAGATGAAATATCTTAATCTCTTGATATTATTATTTGCATTTTCATTTGGAAAGAGACTGCATGTAAACTTTGCGATAAATAATGAAACATAAATAAATCGATTCACCTATAGTTTCATATACCCTTTACAATAAAAGAAAAGAAATACATGGATTAAAATGAGAATTTGTTTGATTTATCCCATTCAGTGGTTTTGGAAAGTTTGCAGTAAACATTTGTTATATTTTTGTCTGCAGGCCACCTTCAGTTCTGTGTCTTGACGCTGCATGGCTGACATTTTAAAAATAGCTGAAACCAGCAAAGCAAAGTGATAAATGTCACAAAATGCCCATATACAGTTTGCATGATCCTTTTCGAATAATATTTTTTTCATAGTGTGCATTACTTTTCCAAATGCATATGTTGATTTGCATTTTGCATGATGGAAATATTTAGGTTTATTATTTGGATGATTGACACTTTGTTGCAGTCATTTGAGCCTGAAGCCTGTATAGCAGGTTGCCAGTCAGCATGGTGTAGAAG
>NC_139647.1:15625997-15630997 GCF_964638095.1 Poromitra crassiceps
ATGAAAACGTTAGCATTTTAAAATGCAAAATAAATACCGTAAATTCCGGACTATAAGCCGCGGCTTTTTTCCCGTTTTTTGGCCCCTGCGGCTTATATAACGGTGCGTCTTATCTATGGATTTTTTCAGAAAAAAAATTTCAAATACAAATAAAATCTCTCTTTTTTAGCACTCTTTCTACCTATAAATCCACTTCTGTTTTAATTTCCTCTGTTGCCCTCTTTTCACCACACCGCGGACACTGTGTGCACTGTCGAAATAAACAAAGGTGTTGTGTTATGTTGTTTTGTTGAAATGTTACGGTAATACGGTAAATGGGAGCTTCCTCAAACAGCCAACAATCCCCTCTGTGCGTGAACCCTTACATATGGTAATTACGGTAAGCAAAGTTCATCAGCCCGGAATCACAACAAGACGAGCAGTCTCTCTCTCACTTACCATGGGGAAGGTACGCAGAAAGTCACACGACGCAGCTTTCAAGCTGAAAGCAGTCGAACTCGCACTAAAAGAAACAAACAGAGCAGCAGCGCGTACCTTGGGCATCGATGAGTCAATGGTGAGACGTTGGAAGCAGCAGCAGGAGGAACTGTCTCAGTGTAATAAGACAAAAAAGTCCTTCAGAGGCCACAAAAGCAGATGGCCGGAACTTGAAGATTCCCTTGAGGACTGGGTGTTGACCCAGAGAGGAGACGGCCGAGGCGTTTCCACGGTGCAGATCCGACTGAAGGCCAAAACAATCGCCACCGAGATGAAAATTGAACATTTCAGAGGTGGGCCATCTTGGTGCTACCGATTCATGAGACGAAAGGGACTGTCCGTCCGGGGGAGAACTACTGAACAACTCCCTCCCGACTACCAGGAGAAAATCACAAACTTCGGCGAATTCACACAAAGGAAGATCACGGAATATTATAGGAGTGTGAAAACATCCACAATCACCAACGGGTTCCAAAACGCTGGACTGCTGCGGGATGAAAAGGATGACGCCGCCACAGCTGGCGCTGAGGGCCGTCAGAGGCTTCAGAGGCTGTTCGATGCCGACAGTGATGAAGAGGAGTTCGTTGGTTTTGAGTGACAATGAAGGAGAGAGGAGAGTGGTTGACGAAGCCACCCTGAACCTGTTCGTTTCCGACACTGAAGATGAGGACTTTGGTGGTTTCAGTACGCAGGAAGAAGAGGAAGACGAGGATTAGTGACTTGACTTCTCTGGTTACAGGTTTGCTGCACATATACGGTAGCCTATTGTTGTGTGATTTTGTCTGGGGATTAGTGACCTGACTTTTGTTTTGTTTTGTTGAAATGTTAATAAATGGGAGCTTCCCCAAACAGCGATCTCTTTCCCGACATTCCTCTCTGTGCACGAACCCTTTCATATGGTAATTAAACATCAAAACACCCGCGGCTTATAGTCCGGTGCGGCTTATAGAAGAAAAAAATAGTCAATTTTGGTGCTGCGGCTTATAGACCGGTGCGTCTTATAGTCCGGAATTTACGGTAGATCAAATGAAGACTGTGGGATCTTAGAAGATGCTGCTTTCCCTCAACATGGCTTGTATAGAGAGGCAAAGTGACCGCCTACTTCCTGCTTCAGCACTGTACCAGAGATTTTCTTCCGCAATTTATTTTCCCATAGACATTTTGTAAAATGCTTAGAAAAATAGTTTTACTTGGTCAAACCAAACGGTTCAGCTATGTTTAAAATCGGGAGAGACCACATAACATTTCACTCTGACCAAAACGTAAAAAACGGCAGATTTAAAGAAAATATTTTTTCGATGTCGTTTTTTAAAGTTATGGTCAGAGTGAAATGTTATGTGGTCTCTCCCGATTCTAAATATATCTGAACCGTTTGGTTTGACCAAGTAGTACTATTTTTCGAAGCATTTTATCAAATGTCTATGGGAAAATAAATGGCGGATGAAAATCTCTGGTACAGTGCTGAAGCAGGAAGTGACGTTCCACTTTGGCTCTCTATAGACCAAATCAGCGGGGATGTTTACATTTACTTCCGGGTACCCCTGAGGTCCACACATTATAATGGCGGTGGACGGCACAAACTGACGTGTTGAAGACAAAAACAGACAAAGAAGACAAAAATGGTTCGTCCGTGTTGTGTTGTTGTTTAATATCATTCATAACAACACTTTCACTAACGTTAGTGGAGACCAGACTAGCTAATTTACCTGTTGGACCAGACCAGAGTAGACTTGAAGCTAAATTAAATTAACGTGGCGTCAGTAGCTCTGTCTGTAAAGTTAACGAGTCTGCAAAAAAACAGCGAGTTTGACAGACAAACAAACGTTATTAGCTAGCTAACACTACATAAAACAAACACAGAAGAAATGCTAGATACGTCGGACAAGCATGTTTACCAACCGTTTAACAATTTAAATTGAAAGTACTCGGCCGAAAGGGTTTGACAGCATTTATTTGACAACACGCACATTTAAACCTGCCGCCTTCCCCAAGTGGTACCCGGAAGTAAATTTGTTTACATGGTGACGTCACGGTGATTTGGTCTATTGACTTCATTCCCGTGGCGACCATTTTGAACTTGCATCAAACTCTACCCAGAAAACCAAGTGCAGCCCAGCTACGCCCTAAAGTCGACGTTGGGAACCAGAAAAATATGTCACACACACACACAACACACACACACACACACACACACACACACACACACACACACACACACACCGCGCGCGCGCGCGCGCGCGCGCGAGAGGTCATCAGACAGTCATATGGCCTGCTGAGCAGAATAGATGTGTGAGTTGCAGCGAGCGAGCTTGAGAGTTTCTTCAGAAGAGGTGGAGGAGATAAAAGAGACCTGACTTAACTCATTCAGGGCCAGTTTAGGACTGCCAATATTTAGCACAGGCCAAAGATTTTCATAATTGTTGGTCATCTTTCAAGACCCACAGTAAATTATCTATTAGCACCAGAGTGATTTGCAATACCTCAAAATGAAGATGTACGTCTCTGGGTTCACCAGGAAAAAAAAAGTGAGCTTTTAGCATGTTCTGTACTCTACTTATATCCATTTATATACACCCTGTTTTCACCCAAAATGTCTCTCTGAGATGACAAACAGGAGCAAATGCAATTTCTGTAAAATACACATTCTCAAGCAGAACTCGCTCTCAATTCTTTTATTTTGAACTGTATTGACATCAGACATGTAAATACTATTCGTTATGACACAAATGAAAAATAATTATATATATATATATATATATATATATATATATATACACATGAAGTGCTTTTTTTTTACATTCAACAATACAGCAGTGTGAGTGAGTGTGCAGACAGACAGACAGACAGAGAGACAGACAGACAGACACACCGACAGACAGACAGACAGACAGACAGACAGACAGACAGACAGACAGACACACACACACAGACACACACACACACACACACACACACACACACACACGATCCCCCTTCGTTGCGTGATTTCTAACCCCACATAGGATAAGCAATAACCACGCCCTGTGGCGCCGGGATTGGCCAGGAGCAACACTGGAGGGCACGCAGCCCAGCGATTTCATGAAGCTCTTGAACGGACAGCGGGCTTCTGCCTGCCTAGCTGTTCGTGTGCTGCTCGTCCATGTCTCCCTCCCCTATCCTCCCTGCTATCGTTCCCGTTTTCCCCTCGGCTATTCAACACGTCCTCACCGCCCTCTGATCACTGCTGATCGATCATTTCCTCATTCCTCCGATGATCAAACGCATCTGTGGATTACTTTCTCCGGTTTTCTCCGGCTGGCACACAGGAAGGCTGGCACACAGGAAAGCGACCAGCTCCTGCAGCGCGCGAGGGGCGTTTCAATGGCGTTTCTCCTGTCAGCACAAGGCAAGCTCCTTATCCGTTTGCTTTTCCTCCTGCTCAATTTCAAAACAACAGCTGCGGTATGTGTTTGTTCACGTGTTGTCTTAGATGATAGGGACCTGATACCATGTGACAGGCTGGGGAAGTGTTTAAACTACGCCCTGCAGTAATAAAAACAAAAACACGTCAAACACGTCATTGGCCCTCTGGGCTATTCCTGATAACACGTCAAAGACGTCATTGGCCCTGAATGAGTTAATGAGGATGAGAACACAGAGACTGTAAAATAGTCCCTGCTCCTCTCTCTCTCTCTCTCTCTCTCTCTCTCTCTCTCTGTGTCTCTCTCTCTCTCTCTCTCTCTCTCTCTGTGTCTCTCTCTCTCTCTCTCTCTCTCTCTCTCTCTCTCTGTCTCTACATTACATTACATTACATCATTTGGCAGACGCTTTTATCCAAAGCGACTTGCAATAATGGTTTTGCGCAGAAAGAAAATCGGAATCGGCCGAAATCGGTATCGGCAAGTCAGACTATTCAAAAATCGGAAATCGGAATCGGCCAAGAAAATGGCAATCGGTGCATCTCTATTCAGGTTATTTATTATATTTATTTTTTAAAGAGAGAAAGAAGTTAGATCAAGAAGGGCCCAGATGGAGCCTGAAAAGGTTTGTCTTTAGTCTTTTCCCAAAGATCGGCAGTGATTCAGCTGTCCTGACCGAAGGTGGAAGCTCGTTCCACCATTGAGGTGCCAGGGACGAGAAGAGTCGAGATCGGGATGAGCGACTTTTGAGCCCCCATAGTGGAGGAGGGGCGAGGCGTCCTGCACTGGTGGAGGAGCGGAGGGAACGGTGAGAGATTTGGAGCCTGACCATAGATTGTAAGTACAGGGGGGCTGTCTGTCTGGTGTACTGCCCTGTAGGCCAGAACCAGTGTTTTGAATTGAATGCGTGCCGAGATGGGAAGCCAGTGGAGGTCCCGGAAGAGGGGAGTGACATGAGAGAATTTGGGTTGGTTGAATACCAGACGGGCTGCAGCGTTCTGAATGAGCTGAAGCGGTCGGATGGCTGCAGCAGGTAGCCCAGCCAGAAGAACATTGCAGTAGTCCAGGCGAGAGATGACCAGTGCCTGGACCAGGAGTTGTGTGGCTTCCCTTGTGAGAAACGGA
>NC_139647.1:15638497-15655997 GCF_964638095.1 Poromitra crassiceps
GTTCTGTGTCTTTTTCTCTCTCTGTCACACTTTCTTCTTTCTCTGCTCTATTTCCTTTGTATCTCTCGTGTGCTGCCTCCAGAACTCCTGAGTACCTGCAGGTCATCATGTGTTTGATGCAGTGTGTTTGTTTGTCTGTCAGCAGCACCATTACAGACAAACTATTGGCCTGGTTTTCATGAAGCTCTGAGGGAAGGTGCAGCATAGTGAAGAAGAACCCAGGACAAGAACAAGTCTCACAAACATGCAAGACTATTCACCTTATGTAGCCACGCCCATTTGACCCGGTTGTGTGGTCGTGTCAAAACTTCCGGCTAAAAATAAAATAAAATAAAATGGCTGGCTGCTCCAATATCATCTAACTCTGAATTAACTAATCATTTAGCCAATTGTATGTAACATACCAAATAAAAGCAAACGGCAATGTCTAAGAATGCAACGCCATGTAACTGGCTCGTTAAGTCTCACATTCCAGGGAATTACGTTAATCTTATTGACGTTAGTGGCTCGAGCGCTCGGAGGAGAGAAAACTATCTGAAGCTTTCTTTGTTGGAGTCCTGGTATGTTTTACAAGAAAGTGCTCGTCATTGTCGACGATAACGTTATCTGACCTGGCTAACTCAGTGGATACTCTGCTTGCTTGCTGTGTACCGAGCTTAAAGTAGTAGGCTACGTTCTTTATTTTACCCCCTGCACTGTCCGCTCCAAAAACAACTCTTATTTTGTGCCGTGACCGCCGGAAGTGTTAAAAGGACCCGGAAGAATTTGGCCCACTGTAAGGTCTGAACATAAGGTGAATAGGCCTTGTTGGCGGAGCTCTTCTCCATCCACATGTTGGTTGACAACAGTGTTTGTATAGAAAAGATGTTGAATTCAGCAGGTTGAGGTTCAGGAATCAGGAAAGGCTTTGGCGATGGTTAAATGACAACAACTTGAGCTGTTTTTCTTAGTGTTATAGCTGTTGCCAAATTCAACTTGGATGGATTTGTTTTTAACGCTCCATTTAGTGTGTGCATGGATATGTGACAAATTAATTTGGATCTTTGTGTGTGTGTGTGTGTGTGTGTGTGTGTGTGTGTGTGTGTGTGTGTGTGTGTCTCTGTGTGTGTGTGTGTGTGTGTGTGTGTGTGTGGACTAATGCCCGCTCCCCGCCTAAAGAGTAAATCATCTCACTAACTAAGCAGCACAATCTGTAACCACTGGTGACTAACCCACCAATGACATGCCTCGCTTCCTCTGACTGACAGCTGACATTGTCCCAGCCCCCGCCGGTAACTCGGGGCAACAAATTGGTCTTGTCGGATGATGATGGCCTCTGTGTGTGTGTGTGTGTGTGTGTGTGTGTAAGAGAGAGAAAGCGAGACAGAGTGGACAGGCAGACAGAAAGAATGGAGAGAGCTTATCCCTCCCACTCAATTACTGACCCTGACTGTGTGTGTGTGTGTGTGTGTGTGTGTGTGTGTGTGTGTGTGTGTGTGTGCGCGCGCGCGGGCATGTCCCTCCCTCCCACTCATGTGCAGGCTCTGACAGTTGGCTATTGTCGTAAAGTGTGTGTGTGTGTGTGTGGGGGGGGGGGGGGGGGTGGCATTGCTCGGAGGACACCCATTTTTGGACTCGGCCTTCATTTTGACGTCAACTAACTAGACACCTGTAACGTTTTGTGACTGCATCTTGCACGGTTTTGACACTATCGCGTTCGCAAAATCTATCCACAGACAGACAGACAGACAGACAGACAGACAGACCAGACACTTGGCAAAGTATTCAAAACCACTTCTGTGCTATAGTTCCCAACTTTCACTTGGAGCAAAAATTTAAAATATATTTTCCCAGTTTAATTTTTTTTGCTCCACCCATGATTCAGTAGGTGGCTGGTTGGCTTGGTTCCAGGCTTGAAACTCTTTCTATATGGATTTTTTTGAAACCTCTATGGAGAAAATGAATGTGGAGCTCTCTGTCGGTGTCAGTCAGGTGTCAGGAGGAGCTCAGTTCTTTCATGACGGCCCTGAAACCAACATATTCAGGAGTCTGGATCATTGTTCCACACTGACTGAATTGACAGTGGATCATGGAAATAAGCCTGAAAAATAACATCTCAACAATGTTTTGACAATGTTTTGAAATCCTCACAGAAGATTTAATTCATTGCTCCACCCCCACTGAGTTTTCTTACCTTCTCAATAGGAAGCAGAGTCCTTCACCAGCCCCGGATCATTCAACAAGAACTACGTGTTTACTCAAATCTCTTCTTTCTTCTCACAGGCTCATCTGAATACGTTCAGTTTACTGGGCAGAGGTGAACATTTTCTTCCAAGTGAGCAGACAGAGTGAACACACACACACACACACACACACACACACACACACACACACACACACACACACACACACACACACACAGATGTACACCCCCCCCCCCCCCCCCCACACACACACACACACACACACACACACACCTGGGCGTTGAGGAGTGGGTAAAGAGGTGCAGTAGTCAGTGGTACTGTAGCTAGCAGGCGAGAGGCCACCTCCATTGTGTTTGAACATGGCAGTGTGAGCGCTCCTTTGTCCTCTGAAGAGGACATGGTCACCTCTGCTCTGCTGGGAGGCTGCGTGTTTTCACACTGCTCTGATTGTGTGGGCATTGCATGTGTTTGTGCTATTGATTCTTCAGCGTTTTACTTACAAAAACAAGATCAGCATAGCATTAGCAGCCACATGCTAGCTGTGCTCAGATGCTCAGCGTAGCATTAGCAGCCACATGCTAGCTCTGCTCATACGATCAGCATAGCATTAGCAGCCACATGCTAACTTTGCTCAGACGATCAGTATAGCATTAGCAGCCACATGCTAGCTGTGCTCATACGATCAGCGTAGCATTAGCAGCCACATGCTAGCTGTGCTCATATGATCAGCGTAGCATTAGCAGCCACATGCTAGCTGTGCTCAGACGCTCAGCATAGCATTAGCAGTAACAAGCTAGCTGTGCTCAGACGATCAGCATAGCATTAGCAGCCACATGCTAGCTCTGCTCATACGATCAGTATAGCATTAGCAGCAACAAGCTAGCTGTGGTCATACGATCAACGTAGCATTAGCAGCAACAAGCTAGCTGTGCTCAGACGATCAGCATAGCATTAGCAGCCACATGCTAGCTCTGCTCATACGATCAGTATAGCATTAGCAGCAACAAGGTAGCTGTGCTCAGACGCTCAGCATAGCATTAGCAGCAACATGCTAGCTGTGCTCATACGATCAGCGTAGCATTAGCAGCCACATGCTAGCTGTGCTCATACGATCAGCGTAGCATTAGCAGCCACATGCTAGCTGTGCTCAGACGCTCAGCATAGCATTAGCAGCAACAAGCTAGCTGTGCTCATACGATCAGCGTTGCATTAGCAGCAACAAGCTAGCTGTGCTCATACGATCAGCGTAGCATTAGCAGCAACATGCTAGCTGTGCTCATACGATCAGCGTAGCATTAGCAGCAACAAGCTAGCTGTGCTCATACGATCAGCGTAGCATTAGCAGCAACATGCTAGCTGTGCTCATACGATCAGCATAGCATTAGCAGGATGGTTGAATAGAGCCGTCATAGCTGCATGACCCCGGGGAGCAGGTGATCTGCCTACACGCCCTGGGGAGCAGGTGGTCTGCCTACAGGCCCTGGGGAGCAGGTGATCTGCCTGGGGAGCAGGTGATCTGCCTACAGGCCCTGGGGAGCAGGTGATCTGCCTGGGGAGCAGGTGATCTGCCTACAGGCCCTGGGGAGCAGGTGATCTGCCTACAGTCCCTGGGGAGCAGGTGATCTGCCTACAGGCCCTGGGGAGCAGGTGATCTGCCTACAGGCCCTGGGGAGCAGGTGATCTGCCTACAGGCCCTGGGGAGCAGGTGATCTGCCTACAGGCCCCGGGGAGCAGGTGATCTGCCTACAGGCCCCGGGGAGCAGGTGATCTGCCTACAGGCCCTGGGGAGCAGGTGATCTGCCTACAGGCCCCGGGGAGCAGGTGATCTGCCTACAGGCCCCGGGGAGCAGGTGATCTGCCTACAGTCCCTGGGGAGCAGGTGATCTGCCTACAGGCCCTGGGGAGCAGGTGATCTGCCTACAGGCCCTGGGGAGCAGGTGATCTGCCTACAGGCCCTGGGGAGCAGGTGATCTGCCTACAGGCCCTGGGGAGCAGGTGATCTGCCTACAGGCCCTGGGGAGCAGGTGATCTGCCTACAGGCCCCGGGGAGCAGGTGATCTGCCTACAGGCCCTGGGGAGCAGGTGATCTGCCTACAGGCCCTGGGGAGCAGGTGATCTGCCTACAGGCCCTGGGGAGCAGGTGATCTGCCTACAGGCCCTGGGGAGCAGGTGATCTGCCTACAGGCCCTGGGGAGCAGGTGATCTGCCTACAGTCTACAGCAAGTGATGCACCTGTGCTACTTCCTGTCCTCTTTTCTCACTTCTTGAATCATTTAATTTGCTTTCCTTCCCTCTCCTCTCCTCTCCTCCTGTGTGTGTGTGTGTGTGTGTGTGTGTGTGTGTGTGTGTGTGTGTGTGTGTGTGTGTGTGTGTGTGTGTTAGGGCTGCACGATATATCGTTTACACATCGTCATCGCGATGTGCGCATGCGCAATAGTCACATCGCAGGGCGTGCGATGTTAAAAGTAAATTAACTCGTCATTTTGCTTGATAAACTCTCACTTTAGGGGTAGCCTACTGAGTGAAATGCAGTCTCTCTCAAAGGTGAGAGATGCCCTACTACTGTACTCACTCATTTAGTGCTTAGCTTCAACACAACAAAATGGACAGAGAGCTAAATTGAATTATTTTTGCTTAATATGTTGCGTTGCTGACAGTAGCCCGTCGGATGTAAACGATGTGATTGCGTAGGCGGATGTGTCCACAGGTTGCAGCGCACTAGCAGGCTGGCTGCTGTAACTCAAACATGTCTGTGGAGTGGAGATATTTACTCTTGAAACACCAACAAGCAAGACAGCAACATAATATAATGACAAGAAGGCTAAAGTGATTATTACTGAGAAGTTGTCCGTGTATCACCGCAGCTCTCTCTCCCCCTCAGGCTCTGATGATGCCAGGTCCTACACATCGGGAGCGTTTTTTTCGTGCGATTAATTCGCACGTCAATAATATTATCCGAACCTATATCAGTCAATGCAACCGTGCATACCAACGGCGAAGTTTCGCCGAGCGTTATTGCGGTGTTTATTTTTTCGAACCACGGTCGATTTTTCAGTAGTTCGCTTCCGACGTGTACACATCTGTGGCTGTGATTGACAGGTGGGTCAAAACTCGCATCGCAATTTCGTGCCATATATTCGCTCTTGATGTGTAAGGACCTGGGTTGAGTTAATCATACATAGCGACTCATTTACACAAAACATTTCAGTGAAAATAAAAAGACAAGAGACATATCTTGGCAATTAAATGTATATTTATTACTTTTCACGAATGAATTGTTTGTCACCAGTGCTGCTACATGTGAATCGTCGTCTCTGTCTGTACTGCGGTGCGCTCCAAAACCGGAACTCCAGAGATGCGGAGTGTACCACTTGGTAGTTTCTGGAGGGGGTTTCCGGGGGGTCAGACCAAGTGTGTAAAGTGGCAGGGGTGTTTCATTGTTGATTTATTGAAACGGTAGATTCTGGCACTCAATATTAGGGGTGGGCAATATATCAATTGTATATCAATATTGTGATATGAGACTATATGGTCTTAGATGTTGGATATGGTAAAATATGGTGATGATACGGCATACATGTTGTCTTTCCCTGGCTTTAAAAGCTGCAGTACACTAAGTGAAATGTAGGCTAGTGACATTTTTAAAGTAGAATGTCATAACTCACTCACTTTTTCATGTATGTAAGTCATGGAAATCCATTGGTCAAAATGTGTATGAACCCTGATAGATGGTGCTCTGAGGCCTACCAGTAGGCCACAGCCCAGTGGTTGAGAAACATTAAAATACATAATTTCCCCTCCAATATCAGATGGACTCCTCTACAAAATCACCCAAATCAATCTAGAAGTATTATTTTCTTTAAAATAGAGCTATTCTGGTAATCTGGTGAAAATCTCTATTTTTTCATATCGCAATATATATCGCAGGGGTGGGGAATATCGCAATGTCAGTTTTTTCCAATATCGTGCAGCCCTAGTGTGTGTGTGTGTGTGTGCGCTTGTGTTGGATGATATGTTTGTGTGTGCATTTATATGTGGTTGTGTGTTTAAGTGGGTTTGTGTTCATGCGAGACTTAACACTTATGATGGAGTTGAGTGATTATGACTAGGCCCGGGGACACAGTGTGGGCATGGACAGCACACACACACACACACACACACACAGACACACACACACACACACACACACACACACACACACACACACACACACACACACACACACACACACACACACACATACACACACACACACACACACACACACACATACACACACACACACACACACACACACACACACACACACACACACACACACAGAGCTGTCAGTAACATGTCTCGGGGGTGTGATAACATGTCCTATCACACACATGTAACTGAATTATGATAAAGAGGCTTTGGCGAGTTGTCACATTTCATGTGTGCGTATGTGCGTGTGTGTGTGTGTGCGTGCGTGCGTGTGTGTGCGTGCGTGCGTGCGTGTGTGTGTGCGTGCGTGCGTGTGCGTGCGCGTGTGTGTGTGTGCGTGCGTGCGTGTGTGTGTGGGGTCATTCATAAATTCTGCACCGATCTTTCTACCTTCTTTACCATCCTCTCATTCATCCCCCACCTGTTACCATCACTTCATCCTCTACTCATTTGTTAACCTCTCTCTCTCTCTCTCTCTCTCTCTCTCTCTCTCTCTCTCAATTCAATTCAATTCATAAAGGCTTTATTGGCATGGAAAACATATGTTTACATTGCCAAAGCAGCTGTGAAACAAAACAAAAATGCACAATAATAATATAAAACTTTACATATGATAATAATAATAATAATAACACAATTATAAACAAAAATGTAACACAACTATAATGTGAGCCTGTTTTAACACGTTCACTGCCAATGACGTGTTAATACGTCAAAAAAAATCCAACGGTTGACTGCCAATGACGTGTTAATACGTCAAAAAAAAATTTTTTTTTTTTGACTGTGGGATGTGCATCTAACCCTTTTACATCTCTTATATAAATATTGGAGCCACCGAACGTGTACAACCCATTCCACCGACCCACTAAGTGGCGACAGTGCTCTCCCAGACTAGAAAAAGCAGAGCCAAAACTGCAGGGGAACGCGCGATGAAACCATTCTCATACTGTAGAATGGATTGGCGAAAACGCTTTCGCGCTGATTGCTGGCGGTGAGGGATTGCAAATTTGCATAATAGATTACGGGTGGAACACACTTTGAAACACGCAGCATAAATAAGACCAGAATCGCAAAAGCTTCATCAAAGCTCTCAACCGAAACTCCAAGAAACGAGCGAGCCCATCCAGACTTGCCCAGCGGCCGCCAGCAGACAGGAGCAGCAGCAAAGCAGTGAGTTAAGTTAAGTTAAGTTAAGTTAACTTAACTTAACTTATCAAAGCTCTCAACCGAAACTCCAAGAAACGAGCGAGCCCATCCAGACTTGCCCAGCGGCCGCCAGCAGACAGGAGCAGCAGCAAAGCAGTGAGCCTGGTGACGCGAGGTTACAGCAGCAGCAGAAACGAGCTTGTGACACGCCCGCTGCAGCCAAGAAGAACACACACGGAGGGAGGAGTTTGAAGGAGAGGGGTGTTTCCTGCTGTTATGGAGGAAATTACTGTTCAAAATAGGGATGTCAACGGTTAACCGTTAATCGATTAACCGTCGCTAACGTCGTTGTTCGGTTATTGCTGTCGGTCTATCAGTTAATATTAAAAAAAAAAAAAAAAAAAAAAAAATTTTTTTTTTTTTTTTTTTTTTTGGTCTATTTACTCAATGAGCTCATGCCCAAACAAGGCGTGTCTATTTAGATGCTGAAATGTTAATGCTTTTTGTGTTAGAAATTCTAACACAAAAAGAATTTGTGTTGAAATGTTGATGCTTTTTGTTAATGCTTGTTAATGCTTTTTGTGTTAGAAATTCTAACACAAAAAGCATTAACATTTCAGCATCTAAATAGACACGCCTTGTTTGGGCATGAGCTCATTGAGTAAATAGACAAAACATTTTTTTTTTTTTTTTTTTTTTTTTTTTTTTAATATTAAAAAATTATGAATTAACCGATAGGTTAATCGATTATTAGCGTCGGTTAATCGAAAGTGAAATTAACCGAAAATTGACATCCCTAGTTCAAAACTATTGTTTAGATGTCTGACGTCTTACTGATGCCAAAAATGAATGGTTAAAGTGACTGTTCTATCGAATTTCACAAAAAGCTATTTATCTCAGCTTAAATTTTCAGACGCTGAAACCATGCTGTATTCAAGTGCTAATGCCTACATAACTACTAACTCTACAAACTAACTCTTTTAGACAGAGAAAGCACACATTCTATTAGTTATTTTGAGATATTTTGTGTTCACAAAATCTTAGAAGAAAAGAATCCTCGGGTCTTGAAAGATGAGCCAGAATCCTCAAAAAAAACCTCTGGCAGAAGCTACCTACAGTAAAAAAAAAACGGCTGGCAGTGAATGTGTTAATACACAGATGTGTCAACAGAGATATGTATTTCTATTTTGCAAACAAATCTGTACATAAGGCTATCTCTCTCTGTCTCTGTCTCTCTATGTATGTCTCTCTCTCTGTCTCTATGTCTGTCTCTCTGTCTCTTTGTGTCTCTGTCTCTCTATGTCTCTCTCTTTCCCTAGTATTGGAAGAATACACACACGCACATCTCCATCCCTTCCTTGCTTCTTTTCCCTTCCATCCAGCCTTCTGTCCTCCACTCCCTGCTTCCTTCTATCTGTCTGACTCTTTCATCGCTCTCTCCCACAGGTGTTATTCTGAAGAGGCCACTCTAGACAGAGAATGCCTCTACATACAGAGAGAGAGAGAAAGAAAGGAGAGAGAGAGACAGATAGGAGGTAGAGCTGTCACGATTCCTCGAGTACCTCGAATAACTTGAATAATTAAAATGATCGAGGCCAAAATGATTCGCCTCGACACGGCATTTAGAGAGTAGAGACTGTGTTTCTCACGGACGCTTACTGGTGTGGCACAGCGCTCTTCCGGTGTAAACACGTGAGAACACATGATCGCAGACAGACCAGAGACGGACCCCGCAAAATGGAACGAGGCGGCGGAGAAAGCAGACAGGAGGAGCCGGGAAGGGAAGAACCAGGGCCGACAAAGCGACCGAAACTGTCTAAGTGTGGGACCATTTCACGCTGAAAAAGGACACAAACTCAGTGGAGTGCAAGACGATACTTGCATATCACAACAGTACCTCGTCAATGCTTCAGCACCTGAACCGTAAACATCCAGTCTACGCATCCACCAGCGCATCTACGTCGAGCGGAGCAAGGTAACGTAACGTTAACTATTACACAACGCTAATGTAAATGTATGCTAATGATTGCTACTTGATATTAAGACTAGTAGTAGTTGTGCTGCTGGCTTGCCACGTTGCCAATATGACTATTAGTAACTGCATTCACGCTGCATTTTTGTGATGTGGCTTGCCATTTTCTGTGAGAAATACAAAGCTCAACCTAACGTTAACGTTAGCGGCTAATTTAACAGCGTTGTGTGTGTGTGTGTGTGAGATCACACTAGCCTGTTGGTGTGTGAGAGAGAAAGAGAGAGTGAGTGTGTGTGTGGAGAATGTACATTTACACACCCTAGACCGGTCGACTCTTCTCATGATGATTGCAAACAACTATTTAATTGGTGCATTTTAGGCTCCAATTATTACACCACCTGACCTGTTATCTTGCTATTCTGATATTTGTGTCAATAATAGGCAACAGGTCTAGGGTGTGTAAATGCGCATTCTCCAGTTTTGTTATGAACTTACCTAATAAATATCAATATTAATTATTATTTCACCTCTTTTTCAGCGGATTACAGCGTACTATGGACAGCTTTGTAAGGACGGGTGAAAAAGATGAATGGTGCCACTGCCAGTTCTATGCAATTTAAAAATAAAAATGTTGTTTTTTCTAAGAAAGAAACTAATGTAGTTGTTTATTTGAAGAGATTTATCTTATTTTTATTAGATTTATCTTACACAAAAAAGGGTTATTATCCGATTACTCGATTAATCGATGGATTATTCGGTAGAATACTCGATTACTAAAATAATCGATAGTTGCAGCCCTAATAGGAGGTAGAGAGGGAGTTAGATAGGGTTAAATGACCTTTGGTTGCCCCCAGGGTGCTCTGTTGGCATCCAGAGCTCTCACTGTGATTAGAGCATCTGAGTCGACACTTAAGACCCTTTCTTTCACTCTCTCTCTCTTTCTCTCCCTCTCCCTCTCTCTCTCTCTCTCTTTCTCTCTCTCTCCCCACTCTCCTCACACACCCTCTCTCACACACACACACACTCTCAGGGTATATTACCTGTTCTTGTAATGCAGTTGAGCCCAGCTAGAAGCCTTTCCTCGTAATACCACTTAATTCCCCATGTGGCAGCCCAGAGAGAGAGAGAGAGAGAGAGAGAGAGAGAGAGAGAGAGAGAGAGAGAGAGAGAGAGAGAGAGAGAGAGAGAGAGAGAGAGAGAGAGAGAGAGAGAGAGAGACTCAGTCATTGATAGCGATAATGGCTCTGATTGCAGAAGACCTCGGTCGCTCCGCCTGAGAAGCTCGTGTGAAAATAAGTGACATTTAAAAGAGGAAATAGGTGGGTGTGTCAGACAGAGAGGCAGGCAGGTAGGAGGCCAAGAGAGATGCAAGGCAGGAGGAGAGGAGGATGAGAGAAGGAGGGGGGAGGAGAGGAGAGGAGAGGGAGAAGATGAGAGGAGGAGAGAAGGAGGGGGGAGAAAAGGAGAGGAGAGGGAGAAGAGGAGAGAAGGAGGGGGGAGACCCTCCCTGTTCACCTTCACCCTCGCTTACGCCCGGAACACCACCTTCAGCTCACACAACCTGCTGTGGTCCACCCTGTTCACATTCACCCTCCTTTACGCCTAATGTGGTCCATTAGGAAAGTGTTGTTCTGTGATCTGACAAACAATAACTTCTCATCAACCATTTCCATCTCACCTGACCTTCTACCATTTTCTCATTTCCACTGCTATCTTTCACCCCTCTTACCTCTGACTCTCTCCTTGTGTCATCTCACACCATCACTACCCTCACCTCTCCCTCTCCTCCCATCACCCCATCCCCTCTCTCTCCCTCTCCTCCCATCATCCCCCCCATCTCTCTCCCTCTCCTCTCATCACTCCATCCCTCCATCTCTCTCCCTCCTCTCATCACTCCATCCCTCCATCTCTCTCCCTCTCCTCTCATCACTCCACCCCCCCCTCTCTCTGTCTCTCCTCTCATCCCCCCCTCTCTCTGTCTCTCCTCTCATCCCCCCTCTCTCTGTCTCTGCTCTCACCCCCCCTCTCTCTGTCTCTCCTCTCATCCCCCCCTCTCTCTGTCTCTCCTCTCATCACTCTGTCTCTCCTCTCACCCCCCCTCTCTCTGTCTCTCCTCTCATCACTCTGTCTCTCCTCTCGTCCCCCCCTCTCTCTGTCTCTCCTCTCATCCCCCCCCTCTCTCTGTCTCTCCTCTCGTCCCCCCCTCTCTCTGTCTCTCCCCTCATCATGCTGTCTCTCCTCTCGTCCCCCCTCTCTCTGTCTCTCCTCTCATCACTCTGTCTCTCCTCTCGTCCCCCCCTCTCTCTGTCTCTCCTCTCATCCCCCCCCTCTCTCTGTCTCTCCTCTCGTCCCCCCCTCTCTCTGTCTCTCCCCTCATCATGCTGTCTCTCCTCTCGTCCCCCCCTCTCTCTGTCTCTCCTCTCATCACTCTGTCTCTCCTCTCATCCCCCCCCCTCTCTCTGTCTCTCCTCTCATCCCCCCCTCTCTCTGTCTCTCCTCTCATCCCCCCCTCTCTCTGTCTCTCCTCTCACCCCCCCCCTCTCTCTGTCTCTCCTCTCATCCCCCCCCTCTCTCTGTCTCTCCTCTCATCCCCCCCTCTCTCTGTCTCTCCTCTCATCCCCCCCTCTCTCTGTCTCTCCTCTCACCCCCCCCCTCTCTCTGTCTCTCCTCTCATCCCCCCCCTCTCTCTGTCTCTCCTCTCATCCCCCCCTCTCTCTGTCTCTCCTCTCATCCCCCCCTCTCTCTGTCTCTCCTCTCATCCCCCCCCTCTCTCTGTCTCTCCTCTCATCCCCCCCTCTCTCTGTCTCTCCTCTCATCACTCTGTCTCTCCTCTCATCCCCCCCTCTCTCTGTCTCTCCTCTCATCACTGTCTCTCCTCTCATCCCTCCCTCTCTCTGTCTCCTGGCCTAATTGTTTATATTAACATCCAGGGAACTCGATGTCTCTGTGCAGGTGACACCCTGTAATTTGACATCCTCTTTCTCCAAGGCAGGAGAGAGATGCAATCTGTGTCAATCTTGTGTGTGTGTGTGTGTGTGTGTGTGTGTGTGTGTGTGTGTGTGTGTGTGTCTGTGTGTGTGTGTGTGTGTGTAGCATAATCTAGGGTTGTCACAGGGCCCCGGTGCCACTCTCCCTATGCGAATCAATGAATCTGGTCCAGTTAAGCTGCACACCTCAGTGCTGATATGTCCATTAACCACATGTCAAACTCTCTCTCTTCCTGTCTCTGTCCTCTGTCTCTCTCTTTCTCTCTCTCTGTCTCTGTCCTCTGTCTCTCTCCCTCTCTCTCTCTTTCTCTCTCTCCCCCCTCTCTCTCTGTCTCTGTCCTCTGTCTCTCTCCCTCTCTCCCTCTCTCTCTCTTTCTCTCTCTGCCCCCCTCTCTCTGTCTCTCTCCCCCCCTCTCTCTCTGTCTCTGTCCCCTCTCTCTCTCTGTCTCTGTCCTCTCTCTCCCCCCTCTGTCTCTGTCCTCTGTCTCTCTCCCCCTCTCTCTCTCTGTCCTCTCTCTCTCTGTCCTCTGTCTCCCTCCCTCTCTGTCTCTCTGTCTCCCTCCCTCTCTGTCTCTCTGTCTCCCTCCCTCTCTCTCTCTCCCTCTCTCACTTCCTCCTCTCTCCATCGATCACTCTCTCTGTCTCTGTTTCTCTCTGCACTCCCTCTTTCCATTTCTCCCTCCCTCCTTCCGTCATTCACCTCGCTCCCCCTGACCATCCCTGACCTCTTCCTGCTCCTCTCCTGAATACGCCCTCTGTCTGCCAGCCGGAGTTTTACACCTGATTTGTCACAAAGTGGACACTTTTGTTTCCATTCATCTATGAGAAGCAGGAAACTGTGTGTGCAGGGCGTCATGTGATAATGTGCAGGGCGTCGATGTGATAAATACAGGGCGTCATGTGATAAATGAGCTGGGTGAGAGTGTCCATGTTTGTTTCTAACTCCTCTTTGTATTTGAATGGAAGATATGATCCGTCTCTTGTCAGCTAATGAAAGATCTTGATGTATGCAGGAAGTGACAGAGAGCTGTTAGCTTAGACAGCTAACAGATGTTAGCATTCATGCTTTTGCAACTTGAAGCCTGAAGCTCAAATGCACGTAGGTCGGAGATGACACGCGTTTTCCACTTGCCACTTGCCAGCTCCTACCAGCTCCTACCAGCTCCTACCATTAATGAATGCAGCATATCATCTGTAATATTTTAACTGCAAACTGGTGGAAGACAGACAGGTGGAAGACAGACAGGTGGAAGACAGACAGGTGGAAGACAGACAGGTGGAATAAACAGAGAGGAAGACCTCTTGGAAAGGCAGACCTGCGAGCATTAAGACAGACAGACAGACAGACAGGCAGGCAGACACACAGCCGCCAAGAAGGCAGACACACAGACAGCTATAGGGGCAGTCAGACAGGCAGTCAGACAGACAGCTATAGGGGCAGTCAGACAGGCAGTCAAACAGACAGCTATAGGGGCAGTCAGACAGGCAGTCAAACAGACAGCTATAGGGGCAGTCAGACAGACAGGCAGACAGGCAGCTATAGGGGCAGTCAGACAGGCAGTCAGACAGACAGCTATATGGGCAGTCAGACAGGCAGACAGACAGCTGTAGGGGCAGACAGTCAGACAGACAGACAGCTATAGGGGCAGGCAGTCAGACAGACAGCTATAGGGGCAGTCAGACAGGCAGTCAGACAGGCAGACAGACAGCTATAGGGGCAGGCAGTCAGACAGACAGCTATAGGGGCAGTCAGACAGACAGACAGACAGACAGACAGACAGACAGACAGCTATAGGGGCAGTCAGGCAGTCAGACAGACAGCTATAGGGGCAGTCAGGCAGTCAGACAGACAGCTATAGGGGCAGTCAGGCAGTCAGTCAGACAGGCAGACAGACAGCTATAGGGGCAGGCAGACAGGCAGACAGACAGACAGACAGCTATAGGGGCAGTCAGACAGGCAGTCAGACAGGCAGACAGACAGACAGTCAGACAGCTATAGGGGCAGTCAGACAGGCAGTCAGACAGACAGTCAGACAGACAGCTATAGGGGCAGTCAGACAGGCAGTCAGACAGGCAGACAGACAGACAGTCAGACAGCTATAGGGGCAGTCAGACAGGCAGTCAGCCCTGGCATTTTGCAGCAGATAAGTAAGCTATCAGAGGAGGGGGATAAATAGCAGAGTAAAGATTGGTCCCGGCCTCCTCGGAGACGAGCGGGGGGCCACAATGCAGGCGTGGCGCGCAGATAGCCCCCTGCTCTCATTATACACTGCCTAATCCAAAAGCATGTTTACTCAGAGAGAGAGAGAGAGAGAGAGAGAGAGAGGGGCCATGCTTATCGAAACCCCACACACTCCTCTGAGTGTGTGTGTGTGTGTGTGTGTGTGTGTGTGTGAGAGAGTGTGTGTGTGCATGCATGCATGTGTGTGTGCGTGTGTGAGAGTGTGTGTGTGTGTGTGCATGTTAAAATGAGCCTATTCCAATGGAAGAGGAGATCAGGAGTGTCTCCAAGGCAGACTCTGTTGGCTAGAATGTCGATGCTTATCACACTCTGCCTGGCTCCTCTGGTGAAAGGCGAATAGGCTAAATCTAAACTGCCTATTCACCGCACGTGTATTTACCAGACCAGCCAGGCAGAGTGATCATTTCATAATTGCTAGTATTCTTATTAGCATACTGCTATTAAAATGAATAGTTCAAGCTTTTGAGAAGAAGCATGAACTCATCTGATGAATCAGTGGGTCTGAGTCTGATCCGGCCACTCAGAAAGCATTCACCTTTGAGCTTCTGTTATGGAAACATTAGAAGAAGAAATTTATATTATTTCTTCTTGCTCACTGTTGACTTGAATTAGTGTTGCTAACAAATGCTAACAGCTTCCACTTAGGGCTGGTTAAAAAAAACGATTCTCCGATTTTTAATCGATTTTTATTTTAATCCTATGATATCGATTCATATGTCCAGAGATCGATTTTTTTTTATTAAAAAAAAAAAAAAAAATCGTTATTGAAATTAATCGAATCGGAATCGAATCAAATCGAATCGGGATTAATCGATTCAGAACCTTGTGAATCGGAATCGAATCAATTCTTGAAATTTTAACCAATACCCAGCCCTACTTCCACTGACAGTAGTTGGAGGTCATGATGAATCAGATGGGCCTCCTAAAAACGTGAACTATCCCTTTAATACTGGTGGGCCTTGGTGTTTTTCAATAGGTTGAGGCGATGTCTCATCATAGACGCTGGGTTAGCTGGCTCAGCCTGGCTGGGGGCGTGGTCAGGGTGGGGTAAATCCCCCGTTCTATCCATTCAGCAAAGTTAGAATTTAGCTGATAGCCCAGCCCAGGCAGACACGATCGGGGATTTAACACCACCGCAGTAAACGCACATCTGAGCAGACGTCTTGTGTTCTGCTCTAGAACCCCCAAACCTGTAGTTTAGAGCCGCAGCACCATCTTTTGGTGAGTCAGCCCATGAGATATATGGGCGGTTTTACCCCACTCGCGCGCCAGCCGTATAACATTTTGTGGGCGTTCCCAGACATGCCGACTGTCTCTATACTGTCCATGATGCAACCAAATCAAGATCAGTGAAGCATGAAGGGGCGTTGCTGTCCAAGGTGCTGAAAGCTCCAGCAGAGTTCAACTGCAACAGGAGCTCATTCACTCATTCACTAAAGTACAGTATTGACAGTCAGACACACAGTCGTCTTTACTCTCTCTTTCTCACACAGTCACACACACAACACAGACACACACACACACACACACACACACACACACACACACACAGACAGACAGACAGACACACACACACACAGACACACAACACACAACACACACACACACACAGACACACACACACACGCACACACACACACACACAGTCACACACAGTCATCTTCACTCTCTTTCTCACAGTCACACACACACAGACACACACACACACACACACACACACACACACACACACAGAGCTGGGCGGTCTTGTGAGCTGTGTGTGTGTACTGTCTCTAATCCCGGCCTGCACTAAAGTAGCTGTATGAGAGGACAGATTGTCAGTTGATCATGGCAGGTCCAGAGTCTTATCCCTTATTGGATCGGCCATGGAGGAGGCTTAGGAATTATCTCTTAATGTGGAGACACATCAGCACCAGGAAGCTACAGAGCTGCACACACACACACACACACACACACACACGCGCGCGCGCGCGCTGGGCCTGAGGGGAGAGAGAGAGAGACACTGTGTGTGTGAGCAAAACTCAGAGTCGTGTGTGTGTGTGTGTGTGTGTGTGTGTGTGTGCACACATGTTTGTGTGTATGAGCATATATGAGAGATAGAGGTGTGTGTGTGCGTGTGCACAAAGCAACATCACGCCCCACTTAACCCCATCTTGACACCTCTCTCTCATTCTGCCTCCTCGCTTACTCCACCTTTCCAATCCTCTCCTGTCCTCTCCCTCCTCTTCCTCCTCTTCTTGTTTTTCTCTCCTCCTTCTTTCACCCTTTTCCTCCTCTTCATCACAGCAGTTTGTCTTCCTCTCTCACTGATCTCCTCCTCCTCATCCTCCTCCATCCCTGTCTGTCTGTACCCATCCTCTCCTCTCCTCAGTCTCCATAGCACTGGACAGCAGTCAGTGATACAGTTCTCAGTGGGAGACCTTATGATAAAAGACAGGTAGAAACCAACCGACATTTTCTTTCTGGCCATAAAAGTAACAGAGCTAAATCACCGTTTTCCTTTTTTTTTTTTTATCCCATTTTAAATCCTGGATCTTGTAGTTCATGTTCTGACCACTTGGTTAAAGAAAGGCCGCACATCCCAAAGCCCTCTTGTGAACACAGCTGTTGGCATCAGTGACAGGTGCACTGCTCACACATGTCTGACTGTAAGTTGTAAAGCAATATGAATGTTATATTGAATTATATGAATTATATATTATGAATAACTTGATCTTCCGTCAACTTCTATCATCTCATTTGCATATCATGCAAATGCCTTATCATCTATCATCAAATT
>NC_139647.1:15665997-15667723 GCF_964638095.1 Poromitra crassiceps
CCTTATATTGTTATTTAGCCTTTCTGCTGCTATGGTTAAATCAGCACATTTTATTGTATTGGGGGGGGGGGTATACGCAGTGGAAGTGGTCCCTGGGAAATGTGGTTTGGTACGTAGTGGTACTTGGTCTGAGAAGTTAGGGAGCCCCTGTCCTAGTTAGTACTTTTCACACAGTACATGTGCTCCTACTAAAAGCCTGAATAGCAGGAGGCCATGCTGTCCTGTGATTATGGCTCGTTGAGTGCTGCCATGATCACAGAGAAGACCCGTCTCCCCGGGTCTTACTGCCCAGAACACACTGTGAGATGTGGACCGGGTCTTACTGCCAGAACACACTGTGAGATGTGGACCGGGTCTTACTGCCAGAACACACTGTGAGATGTGGACCGGGTCTTACTGCCAGAACACACTGTGAGATGTGGGACCGGGTCTTACTGCCAGAACACACTGTTGAGATGTGGACCGGGTCTTACTGCCAGAACACACTGTGAGATGTGGACCGGGTCTTCCTGCCAGAACACACTGTGAGATGTGGACCGGGTCTTACTGCCAGAACACACTGTGAGATGTGGCCCGGGTCTTACTGCCAGAACACACTGTGAGATGTGGCCCCGGGTCTTACTGCCAGAACACACTGTGAGATGTGGCCCGGGTCCTTACTGCCAGAACACACTGTGAGATGTGGCCCGGGTCTTACTGCCAGAACACACTGTGAGATGTGGACCGGGTCTTACTGCCAGAACACACTGTGAGATGTGGACCGGGTCTTACTGCCAGAACACACACTGTGAGATGTGGACCGGGTCTTACTGCCAGAACACACTGTGAGATGTGGACTTTGACATGGGATCATTTAGTTTGACACTATGACTGTCCCCAATGTCTTTCTTTCTAACATTGAAAGCTTCTATAGAGGTTATAGAATGTAGCTTTGAATGACTGCTGTCATATTTTTTGACGCCATCATAATAAAAATAAAATGCTCAAATAAAATCCTCAAGTTGAATAAAGTGATTCATCGGATTACATATGAATTCATCTTTTTTATTTATTAAATAAACTTTCTTTAATGAATATAACTCGTCCGTTTCGTCAACATAAATACATGTAGGCTAATCCACTAAGCGCATCAAATAATAATGATGCCCCTTAGGCTTATAGCAACATTTATGCTACGACAGAAGTGGCAATAAACAATGAAAATGACTCTTGCAAGCTGATCTGTTGTGCGTGTCTGTCTGTCTGTCTGTCTGTCTGTCTGTCTGTCTGTCTGTCTGTCTGTCTGTCCGTCTGTCTGTCTGTCCGTCTGTCTGTCTGTCCGTCTGTGTCTGTCTGTCTCTCTGTCTGTCTCTCTGTCTGTCTGTCTGTCTGTCTGTCTGTCTGTCCGTCTGTGTCTGTCTGTCTGTCCTCTGTTCATTTCAATTCATTTTCACTGAGAGCCGCGCTGATGACACGTCTGTCCCCATCAGATGGATGGATGGGCAGATTCGTCTCTACAAATCAGAGGCATAAAAGAAAATGGCCAATAGCATTATAGCATTATAGCATTATAGCATTGGCCCCCCCCAACGGACAGACATCTATCTGTTAGTGATTCTGTACGTTTTCTGCTGGATCAGTGTGGCTGCAGCATTCAAATGTGTACAATTTAAATGTCAACTTTATGAATGACGCTTCAAACTATTTGACAGTATGATGAGCTTTGTTTAGATTGAGATGTCAGTAT
>NC_139647.1:15677923-15690423 GCF_964638095.1 Poromitra crassiceps
CACACACACACACACACACACACACACACACTGCATTTCACATCAGTGCATTTCACGTCACTGCAGTGATGTGAAATGCATTGATGTGATATGCTCTATTATCTCTAATGTCCAACTCTATTATCTCTACTGTCTATCTCTACTATCTCTATTATCTCTACTGTCTATCTCTACTATCTATCTCTAATATCTCTATTGTCCAACTCTATTATCTCTAATATCTCTACTGTCTATCTCTAATATCTCTATTATCTCTACTATCTCTATTATCTCTACTGTCTATCTCTACTATCTCTATTATCTCTACTGTCTATCTCTATTATCTCTACTGTCTATCTCTATTATCTCTACTGTCTATCTCTATTATCTCTAATATCTCTACTGTCTATCTCTAATATCTCTACTGTCTATCTCTATTATCTCTAATATCTCTACTGTCTATCTCTAATATCTCTATTATCTCTAATATCTCTACTGTCTATCTCTATTATCTCTACTGTCTATCTCTAATATCTCTATTATCTCTACTGTCTATCTCTATTATCTCTACTGTCTATCTCTATTATCTCTACTGTCTATCTCTATTATCTCTACTGTCTATCTCTAATATCTCTACTGTCTATCTCTATTATCTCTACTGTCTATCTCTATTATCTCTACTGTCTATCTCTAATATCTCTACTGTCTATCTCTATTATCTCTACTGTCTATCTCTATTATCTCTACTGCCTATCTCTAATATCTCTACTGTCTATCTCTATTATCTCTACTGTCTATCTCTATTATCTCTACTGTCTATCTCTAATATCTCTACTGTCTATCTCTAATATCTCTATTATCTCTACTGTCTATCTCTATTATCTGTAATATCTCTACTGTCTATCTCTATTATCTCTACTGTCTATCATCACTTCATATCACTTCACTGCATATCGTGAAACGCAGTGAAAATGCAGTGACGTGATATGAAGTGACGTGAAACGCAGTGACGTGAAAATAAATGCAGGCAGGCAGAAGTAGAGACATACTGCACCAACCTGGCTGCCGTGTATATGTATGTTTGTGCAGTGGAGAAAGCTCAAAATGTGTGTGTGTGTGTGTGTGTGTGTGTGTGTGTGTGTGTGTGTGTGTGTGTGTGTGTGTGTGTGTGCGCGTGTGGGAGAGAGAGGGAGAGTAGGGATTCCTGCAGTGGGCATGTGGGTGGCAGTGAATCCTTGGCTGGGCCATTGGCACGTCTGCTTTCTCCATAAGCTGCCCATGTGTGGGCACTGAGATAAAGCCTTGTGTGTGTGTGTGTGTGTGTGTCTGTGCGTGTGTGTGAGAGAGCATGTGTGTGTTTGTAGTTTTGTGCTGTACTGTACTGTATGTGCGTCTACTGCAATTCCACACATGCACTTTCTCACACACACCTCTTCAGAGCTTAGAGAAATGAATTCTGCAGGATTTGCTTATGTCCACTCTGAATTGAAAGATCGCCTCTGTGGGCTCAGGAGGTGTGTTAGCGCTAACGTCACTCTGTGTATGTACAGTGTGTTAGCGCTAATGTCACTCTGTGTAGGAGGTGTGTTAGCGCTAACGTCACTCTGTGTAGGAGGTGTGTTAGCGCTAACGTCACTCTGTGTAGGAGGTGTGTTAGCGCTAACGTCACTCTGTGTATGTACAGTGTGTTAGCGCTAACGTCACTCTGTGTAGGAGGTGTGTTAGCGCTAACGTCACTCTGTGTATGTACAGTGTGTTAGCGCTAACGTCACTCTGTGTAGGAGGTGTGTTAGCGCTAACGTCACTCTGTGTAGGAGGTGTGTTAGCGCTAACGTCACTCTGTGTAGGAGGTGTGTTAGCGCTAACGTCACTCTGTGGGCTCAGGAGGTGTGTTAGCACTAATGTCACTCTGTGTATGTACATGCATGCTTGCTCAGTGTCTGTCCATTGGCATCAATGCAATGCATTTTTGCATGTTGGACAGTGCACTTTATTATTATTATTATTAATTTGCTTTTTCCAGATTTTTTCCCATTTTCTCCCCAATTGTACTTGGCCAATTTTTTCCCCTGCTGCCCCGGTCGCTGCTCCACCCTCTGCTGACCTGGGGAGAGCCGAGACTAGCACCATACTTCCTCTGACACATGAGCAGTAGCCAGCCGCTGACAGGGGGAGCTTCACCGGCAGGACGTAGCACGTGCGAGGGTCACACTATTCCCACCAGTTCCCTTCCACCCCGACCAACCAGGGGCCCGCCCCCTTTTATTGCGAAAACACAAGCCTCTCCCCATTGACTTCAATGTAAAATAGCACTACCCCAAAAAATTATAGAAGAATAACAATCAATCTTGTTTATTAACACATTCACTGCCAGCCGTTTTTCAATACTGTAGTTAGCTTCTGCCAAGGTTTTTTTTTGAGGATTCTGGCTCATCTTTCAAGAGCCGAGGATTCGTTTCTGTTAGGATTTTGTGAACACACAATATCTCAAAAGAACTAATAGAATGTGTGCTTTCTCTGTCTAAAAGAGTTAGTTTGTAGAGTTAGTAGTTATGTAAGCATTAGCAGTTGAATACAGCATGGTTTCAGCGTCTGAAAATTTATTCTGAGATAAACGGCTTTTTGTGAAATTCGATAGAACAGTCACTTTAACCATTCATTTTTGGCATCAGTAAGACGTCAGACATCTAAACAATAGTTTTGAACAGTAATTTCCTCCATAACAGCAGGAAACACCCCTCTCCTTCAAACTCCTCCCTCCGTGTGTGTTCTTCTTGGCTGCAGCGGGCGTGTCACAAGCTCGTTTCTGTTGCTGCTGTAACCTCGCGTCACCAGGCTCACTGCTTTGCTGCTGCTCCTGTCTGCTGGCGGCCGCTGGCCAAGTCTGGATGGGCTCGCTCGTTTCTTGGAGTTTCGGTTGAGAGCTTTGATGAAGCTTTTGCGATTCTGGTCTTATTTATGCTGCGTGTTTCAAAGTGTGTTCCACCCGTAATCTATTATGCAAATTTGCAATCCCTCACCGCCAGCAATCAGCGCGAAAAGCGAAAGCGTTTTCGCCAATCCATTCTACAGTATGAGAATGGTTTCATCGCGCGTTCCCCTGCAGTTTTGGCTCTGCTTTTTCTAGTTTGGAGAGGACTGTCGCCACTTAGTGGGTCGGTGGAATGGGTTGTACACGTTCGGTGGCTCCAATATTTTTATAGGAGACGTGGGGAGCGTTGATCCACGTCCCACCGTCAATTTTTTTTTTTTTTTTTTTAAGCCGAGATATCTCGTCATTGGCAGTCAACCGTTGGATTTTGTAAGCCGAGATATCTCGTCAATGGCAGTGAACGTGTTAATGACCCCAAAACACCATGACATGACAATACAGTATATTACAACTCGCCTGGCCATATGAGCAAGATACACCGGAAATATGACTTTGACCCATCTAAAATCATGGGTGATGATTTTTGATGGGTCGTGTGTTTCCAGGGTCTCACCCTTCACAGCTCTGACGACATCCTGTCCGCTGGTGTGCGTGTGTGTGAGCAGACGGATATAGCAGCAGCCCTCTCACACACACGCCAAGGCCGTGAACTCTGACCTCCAATCAGCCTGAGTGTGTGTGAGCCGGGTGGGAGGGGTCAACATGAGACAATAGGCCTCTGACCGTCTGGGGGGCGGCGGGTCAGGGCGGAGCCATCAGGGGGAACCTTAAAGGGGAACACGACTCAATTTGAGGGTTCGTCCGTTATCATTTCATTATAAAGCAGTTAAGAGTCCCCCACCAAGCGGTGTGGATGACAGGGACACATTCCAATGATGAGTGCCCAAATCTCTCAATCATTCTGTGTTCTCGTGCATTGTGTAGTGCAGACATAAGAGTTAGACATTTCAAAATATTCACTTTGAAAAGCAGAGGCAAAGGGAAAATAGCAAATATCTCATAATAACATGATTATGGCACTGGAATACGATCTGCAGCGATGTCGATTGACTTACAGGTGAGTTCACCCAACTGCTGTCCCACCTGTGGGTGTTTGACCCTAAACACTTATTACATGTATCTCATACGTGCTTTTATTTGGTAGGTCGGTCACGATGTTCTCGCTGTAGTCGTGGACCGCTCGAGAGGAGAAAACACAAGATAACGAGAGATCAAGCAAGATTAACCCATTGATACCTGATGCAGCATTTGCGTGTATGTCCCTCATTTGTGTGTGTATCCCTTTAAGACCGCGAACCGCGTCACAATGCTGCATCAGGTATCAATGGGTTAAGACTGTGGGGGCGTCCCGGTGGCTCACCTGGTAGAACGCGGACCATAAAGTCGTTTGCGCGGCCGACCCGGGTTCAAATCTGACCTGTGGTCCCTTGCTGCATGTCATCCCCTCTCTCTCAACCCCACACTTCCTGCCTGCCCAGTGCCCACCGTCCTATCCAATCAAGATGAAGGCCGTCCTATCCAATCAAGATGAAGACCGTCCTATCCAATCAAGATGAAGACCGTCCTATCCAATCGAGATGAAGACCGTCCTATCCAATCAAGATGAAGACGCTGCAGTTTAAGATTGTCTCTAATAGTTTGAACGGTCCCTTCTGTCCTCTCAGTGACACGCTGTCCTTCCCCTGCCCACAGAGTGTGTGTGTGTGTGTGTGTGTGTGTGTGTGTGTTTAGTCCAATTGTCCCCTCCGCCCAGCTAACTCACACTTCCTTGTTTTCCTCCTTACCATTCACCTTTCCAGTCGACTGATATCTGTAGAAAAACAAACCAAACACAAACCCTTCACCTCTCGTGTCAAACCAACTTTACACCTCTGTGTGAGCGTGTAAGAATAATAAACTTGACACGTGTGCGTAGATACATCCTGAGTGGAGTCAGCGCTGGTTAGTTACACCTCATACAGTATATTTGTGATATTTGTTCACGTGTTTTCTGACATTCTGTTCTACAGACAGAAGTGTTTCTTCATATTGAGCAGTTCAGGAAGGTAAATAAAGGGGGTAAACCAGGGGGCTGGCTGGGCTAGCTCTGTTTGTGAGGCCACTGCGGAAGTAGTCTCAACGCCAGACCCATGAGAGTTCTTACGCTGATACACGTAAGCTGCAGAGCTCTCTCTGGGTCTGGGACACTTTCCCTCATAGGGCTTTCACACCGGCAGGTCTCCGTGCCGGTTCCGGTTCCCGAACCCAAATTTGAACCGGCCGGCGCGTTCAGACCGAAAGAATAATTGGTTCGGAACCTGAAAAGTTGGTTCTCAGCGGAACCAAAAAATAGTTGTTTTTTCCTTGGGAACCGTGACATCATCAGTGGGCGTGTCTCATTCTAGGCTGTGAAAACGGGCAGGAAGGAGAAGAAGGCAGTGACAACATGGAGAAAAATAATTTGCAGTGGTCTGCTGAGGAAACCAAATGTTTAGTGGCGATGTGGGCATCTACCGAATTTCAAGAAAAGCTAGAAAACAATACAAGAAAGAGCAAGTCGTATGCCGAACTTGTGGAAGAGATGGCCAAGGCTGGGGTTCACTCGAACGCCAGACCAAATAATTAATCAACTTAAAAAACTGAAGGAGGACTACCGAATAATATGTCCTCCCACTTTGGTTCCGCTTAAACTGGTGTGAACATGGGCTGGTTCGCCAGAAAGCTCCAAGGTTCTGAGACTCCAGAACGGAGCCAGAGCCAGAACCAGAACCGTGTCTGTCTGAAAGCGGTATCAGAGGGCTGGTTATGGGAGGGAACCGTTCACTTGGCCAGTCATATGCCACTGATGGCTTCAGTCCTCTCCAATCAGTAACGACTTTGCGATCAGACGACACGGGAGGTGCAGCCCACTTGCTCTCTCATCGGTGCTACGACCTGTCACTCATTCAATTTCAACCCGCCTTCAAAACCAGCAGTGGCTGTGAACTGGCACAGACTCACTATGTAGTATGCGGAGTGCAGCGATTCAACGTAATATTTGAGTCTGGGGAGAGACTACTGCGGAAGTAACTGAAACCGGCATTCTTTCGAAAGGCCTGCAGGGGGCGACTCCACTGGCTGCAAAAAAGAAGTCTGGTTACATTCTGAATGAGTTTATGGCCTCAATCGCCATATCGTATTCTACAAATACAGCATGGTGTTCATTGTGTCAATTATGGTCCTATATGCATCCCAATAGATGATAAAAAAAATACTATGTTTTGGGGCGTGATTGACAGGTTGCCTGTCCAGTGCTCGCCGATCACTGACCAATCACAGGCCACGCTGCTCTTCTTCTCATCCAAATACACGTCACTTCTGTCTCCAAATAACCAAGATGGCGCCGGTGAAAATGGCGACCTCGAGGCTTCAAAAGTAAAACGCGAAAAAACCAATGGATGACGTCACTATGGTATATACGGTCTATGAGGTAGACAAAGAGGTAGACATTCAAACAGGATGTGTTAGCTCTCCTCTCCTTCCGGCCCGGGAGGAGGAGATTTGCATGTGGAAGGTCAGAGGCTGTCATTGGAAAGCTGTGTCCAGATTGCTGCTCCACTGGCCAGGTGGACGGATGTGTGGGATTATGTCAAATCTGCAATGTATTGTTGCATTTTAGTCAAATTACTCCACTCTCATCTGTGATAATAGGTGCACACACATTTCCCCTCTCTCTCTCTCTCTCTCTCTCTCTCTCACACACACACTATTGACACAAATAATGGATTGAAATTTGTCATTGTGGATATACGTAGAGACGTGTGCTGGGAATCTTATTTGGCCAAATAGTAAGGTGAATAGACTCTGGTTGCAGCCAGCAGTTGTGAACGATCCCTGGATCCCCCCTTCCGCGGTTGTAATCAAGAATTTGTTCTTGGTCAACTTGCCTTTAAAAAAATACAAAAATATGAACAAAAACAACAGCGGGTTTTGACTAAAAAGGAGTTGGAAATCCTTATTCCCTGTTCAACCTCTGTCTCCAACTCGTACTGTTAAACAAACAAAACATGCTATGTTGTTCTATATTTTTATGATAAACAATCAACCTAGTATTTGGTCTGATCTCACTACCGCGCGGCCGGCACACAACTGTTCAACTGCGCGAAGCTAGAAATGAGCATGAAGTCCCACATACACAGGTGCACACAGACACACACACACACACACACACACACACACACACACACACACACAAACACCCACCCACCCAAGAGCTGCATGATTATCTGATCATGTTAATTGCTAAGTTCAGACTTATGTACTCTCCTATCATAGCGCTATGATAGCATGATGAGATCTCCTGTACAGTACAGTGTGCACATGGCCTTCTCTTCTCTGTGCGTGTCACAAGGACTTTTCTCAAGACACTCCAATAAATATACACTACAAATAGGCACTAATAAATATACACTAAATATACATTAATAAATATACACTAAATATACACTACAAATAGACACTAATAAATATACACTAAATATACATTAATAAATATACACTAAATATACAATACAAATAGGCACTAATAAATATACATTAATAAATATACACTAAATATACATTAATAAATATACACTAAATATACACTACAAATAGGCACTAATACATATACATTAATAAATATACACTAAATATACACTACAAATAGGCACTAATAAATATACACTAAATATACATTAATAAATATACACTAAATATACACTACAAATAGGCACTAATAAATATACACTAAATATACATTAATAAATATACACTACAAATAGACACTAATAAATATACATTAATAAATATACACTAAATATACAGGACAAATAGGCGAATCTCCCAACATGTTGGCGTGTTCTTTTAAGGATTAGAATGAAAGCCATTAATTAGTTTTTTTTTAAACATTGAGTCTAGTTTGGATTTCTTTCTTTCCTCGCGTTTGTTCTTTTTGACACATCAACTTCAATGCCACCAGGTATTATTGTGTCACTTTGAAGTGTTTAAGTATAGGGGGGTGCGCGTGCGTGTGTGCATGTGTGCGTGCGTACGTGTGTGTGTCTGTGCTTGCGTGCACACGGGCGTGTGTGTGTGTGTGTGCGCGTGTATGTAGATCCAAACGACTCAATAAACATGGGCAGCTATCGACTGAACGTGTCACACACGTATGCTTTGACGCCTGTGCAGCAAAGCAACGCTTGACGTGTCATGTAGTTTCCCCATTGTCCTCCAATGGTCACGCGTGCACGCACACGCGTACGCGCTCTGACTGGTGCACCGGTGGTGGTAATGTTACACGTAATGTTTATGCGTTTTTCGCGAATGCATGCATAAACGCACACATGAAGATGATAGGACATTTTTGTCACGCGCGCACTATGACGTGCGCAAACTACATCACGCGTGACAACAAGCTGCGTAGCGTAGCTACTTACAGCGTGTACACGTGTGGCCAATGTTGGAGAAATTTTGTTACACGTTCACACACACACGCGTTCGCAGTTTTTGATACTACGCCACCGGAAGTTTATCTGCATTGTGCACAACAGTCCGTGTACGTGAACACGTCGCGTAGTTCGCTTCTATTTTATTCGAGTTCCACGTTCCATTTTCATCCAGTTCATGCCAGTGACCAAAATATTACTTGGAACATAGAAATACAATAATTATCATTCAATCATCATTCATGCTGTCAGGACTGTACTGTTGACCAACTTGCCCATCCAGCCGCAAGGGGTCAGTTGAACTTGACACGGCAATCATATCAAAACTTATGTAAATTAAGCCTGGTGGGTCTGTGTCTGTAACATGGTGTCATTCATTCACCAAATAAAATAAAATAAAACAATTACAAAAACTGTTTTACCGACTCATATATCCATTATTACACGTTTTAAATGCTGTTTATGAGGATTAATGGGCGATTTAAGTTGTAAAATGTGGGCGCAAGGGATTGTGGGTAATATTTTGGTCAGGGTTAGCCTAATATTTTCGTCGCTGTCACCATCTACTCATCTACTGGATCAAAATGCAACATGGAACTAGAATAAAATAGAAGCGAACTACGCGACACGTTCACGTACGCGGACTGTTGTGCGCGATGCAGATACATTTCCGGTGGCGTACGTATCAAAAATGCAAACGCGCGTGTGTGTGCGTGCGTGCGTGCGTGTGTGTGTGTGTGCGCGTGTGTGTGTGCGCGTGTGTGCGTGTGTGTGTGCGTGTGTGTGCATGTGTGTGTACTGTGGGGATGGTATCTGTGCACACGGTGGACTCTCTCTGCATTCCTCAGTGTGTTGGAAACAGACCTGGGCTGAATTGACAGGAAGCTCAGAGACAGACGGAGCATCTTACTCATGCAAATTGTTTTTCTCCTTCCTGTTGCTGGATTTATTTGTAAACAAAAGAAAATAAATAGCCTGCTGCTTTATCTGGAGCTGCTATCATAGCAATGCATTCTAACCTGACTCTCTCCCTCTCTCTCCCCCTCTCTCTCTACCCCCTCCCTCTCTCTCTCTCTCTATCTCCCCCTCTCTCTATCTCCCCCTCTCTCTCTCTCCCCCTCCCTCTCTCTCTCTCTCTCCCTACCTCCTCTCTCCCTCTCTCTCCCCCTCTCTCTCTCTCTCCCTACCTCCTCTCTCCCTCTCTCTCCCCCTCTCTCCCTCTACCCCCTCTCTCCCTCTCTCTACCCCCTCTCTCTCTCTCTCTACCCCCTCTCCCCCCCTCTCTCTACCCCCTCTCTCTCTCTATCTCCCCCTCTCTCTCTCTCCCTACCTCTCTCTCTCCCCCTCTCTCTCCCCTCTCTCTCTCTCTCTCCCTCTCTCTCTCTCAGTTTGTTTCTCGACCAGTACAGAGCCAGCTTGGTTGATGCCGTAAGGAGATTACTGCGACCCAACGTAAGTGTGTGTGTGTGTGTTCGCGCACACACTATTGTGTGTGTGCCTCTTTATGCCTCTCTGCTTATCCCCGCCCCCCTCCTCTAACCCCGCCCCCCTCCTCTCCATCATAATTAGGCCCTGCCCAAAAGCCTGATCCACATTAATGGCCTGACAGGATTAATATCATGTAATGCTTTAATGCTTATTATGAGCAACTTGATAATGAGCATCGCTCTCATCTCTCTCTGCCTCTCTCCTCTGATCTCTCTCTCTCCTCTGATCTCTCTCTGTTTCTCTCCTCTGATCTCTCTCTCTCCTCTGATCTCTCTCTGTTTCTCTCCTCTGATCTCTCTCTCTCCTCTGATCTCTCTCTCTCCTCTGATCTCTCTCTGTTTCTCTCCTCTGATCTCTCTCTCTCCTCTGATCTCTCTCTGCCTCTCTCCTCTGATCTCTCTCTCTCCTCTGATCTCTCTCTCTCCTCTGATCTCTCTCTGCCTCTCTCCTCTGATCTCTCTCTCTCCTCTGATCTCTCTCTGCCTCTCTCCTCTGATCTCTCTCTGTTTCTCTCCTCTGATCTCTCTCTGCCTCTCTCCTCTGATCTCTCTCTGCTTCTCTCCTCTGATCTCTCTCTGCTTCTCTCCTCTGATCTCTCTCTGTTTCTCTCCTCTGATCTCTCTCTGCTTCTCTCCTCTGATCTCTCTCTGCTTCTCTCCTCTGATCTCTCTCTGCTTCTCTCCTCTGATCTCTCTCTGTTTCTCTCCTCTGATCTCTCTCTGCTTCTCTCCTCTGATCTCTCTCTGCCTCTCTCCTCTGATCTCTCTCTGCTTCTCTCCTCTGATCTCTCTCTGCTTCTCTCCTCTGATCTCTCTCTGCTTCTCTCCTCTGATCTCTCTCTGTTTCTCTCCTCTGATCTCTCTCTGCCTCTCTCCTCTGATCTCTCTCTGTTTCTCTCCTCTGATCTCTCTCTGCCCTCTCTCCTCTGATCTCTCTCTGCCTCTCTCCTCTGATCTCTCTCTGCTTCTCTCCTCTGATCTCTCTCTGCTTCTCTCCTCTGATCTCTCTCTGTTTCTCTCCTCTGATCTCTCTCTGTTTCTCTCCTCTGATCTCTCTCTGCTTCTCTCCTCTGATCTCTCTCTGCCTCTCTCCTCTGATCTCTCTCTGCCTCTCTCCTCTGATCTCTCTCTGCCTCTCTCCTCTGATCTCTCTCTCCTCTCATCTCTCTCTGTTTCTCTCCTCTGATCTCTCTCTCTTTCTCTCCTCTGATCTCTCTGCCTCTCTCCTCTGATCTCTCTCTGCCTCTCTCCTCTGATCTCTCTCTCCTCTCATCTCTCTCTGTTTCTCTCCTCTGATCTCTCTCTCTTTCTCTCCTCTGATCTCTCTGCCTCTCTCCTCTGATCTCTCTCTGCCTCTCTCCTCTGATCTCTCTCCTCTGATCTCTCTCTCTTTCTCTCCTCTGATCTCTCTGCCTCTCTCCTCTGATCTCTCTCTGTTTCTCTCCTCTGATCTCTCTGCCTCTCTCCTCTGATCTCTCTCTGCCTCTCTCCTCTGATCTCTCTCTGTTTCTCTCCTCTGATCTCTTACTGCCTCTCTCCTCTGATCTCTCTCTGATCTCTCTCTGCCTCTCTCCTCTGATCTCTCTCTGCCTCTCTCCTCTGATCTCTCTCTGTTTCTCTCCTCTGATCTCTCTCTGTTTCTCTCCTCTCATCTCTCTCTGCCTCTCTCCTCTGATCTCTCTCTGTTTCTCTCCTCTGATCTCTCTCTGCCTCTCCTCTGATCTCTCTCTGCCTCTCTCCTCTGATCTCTCTCTGTTTCTCTCCTCTCATCTCTCTGCCTCTCTCCTCTGATCTCTCTCTGCCTCTCTCCTCTCATCTCTCTCTGCCTCTCTCCTCTGATCTCTCTCTGCCTCTCTCCTCTGATCTCTCTCTGCCTCTCTCCTCTGATCTCTCTCTGCCTCTCTCCTCTGATCTCTCTCTGTTTCTCTCCTCTGATCTCTCTCTGTTTCTCTCCTCTCATCTCTCTCTGCCTCTCTCTCCTCTGATCTCTCCTCTCTCTGGTGTCAGGTCAGGTGTCCCTCACACCTCCCTCTCGCCTCCTCACGCCTCCCTCACGCCTCCCTCATGCACCTCCCTCACACCTCCCTCACACCTCCCTCATGCACCTCCCTCACGCCTCAGTTGAATGACAGACATGACATCTGGCCATTGTTGTACATCTGGGTGCTATGTCTCTCTTCCTCTCTCTTTTTAATCCAGAGAGATAATTCAGAGGCTAATATGATTTGAGTGTCGGCCAGCACACTGTCACTGCGACAACAAGCTTTGCTGAATATTTAATAATTTGCTAAGCTGATTAAACAATTAACAAAGCAATTAATTCCCCCACCTAATGGCACTAATTTGTTGTTTGTGACAAAGGTGGGCCATGCGCTGGTCCGGCTCCGCTTAATCAGCTGCTCAGTGCCGGGAGGAATTCTGTTCTGATTTGTGTGTTCTGCTGTTCTTTTAGAGAGAGGGGCGTGGCCCGCACAAACACAGCTGTCCAAAGGGGATGATCCTACTTTGTGTGTGTGCACAAACTGTGCGTCCCTCTTGAATCAATTTAATTAGAACATTTATTATTATAAAATGTTAAATAAAACTGAAAGCCGAAAGATTTTCAATAGATCTTTGAACTTGTTGGTAATCCTCTTAGTATGCATGGCCCACACACAC
>NC_139647.1:15695423-15700423 GCF_964638095.1 Poromitra crassiceps
CAACTGTACTTTCTGGTGATGACTTTTCAATGAAGCCACTGGACAATTATTTCTAATGGCCAGCAGGGGGCGACTCCACTAGCTACTACTACTACTTTCCTAATGAGTTTATGGTCACAATCGCAAGTGTCAAGTCTTCTTCAATACAGCAAGATGTTCATTTAGTCAATTATGCTCCATAATTGCTGAGAATCAGACAGGCCCAAGGCTTCAAAACAGGAGGCCACAAAGCAACAATGGGTGACGTCACACGATCTACGTCCATATTTATTAGGGGTGGGGGAAAAAATTGATTCACCTAAGTATCGCGATTTTTAATGTCACGATTTTTTGGATCGATCTTTTATTCCAGAATCGATAATCGCAACAACAACAAAAAATTTTTTTTTTTTTTTTTTTTTTTTTTTTGGGTGCTTGCAGTCAGGCCACTCACTGAACAGCAGGCCAGGCGCCGCCTACTGGTTTACTAGTGGTTTTATTACTTTATTAGTTAGTCTGAAGTAATAATTCGGCCCATATCGGCCTGGCCTGCTTGGTATCTAATGCCCGGCCTGAATTATGATCCCAGTCCGCCCCTATTTTTAACTACCGTAAATTCCGGACCATAAGGCGCACCGGTGTATAAGCCGCAGCAGCGAAATTGCCTGTTTGTTACATATATAAGCCGCACCGGACTATAAGCCGCGGGTGTTTTAATGTTTTTTTTTTTTTTTTGTGTTTTAATGTTTAACACTTTCAGTGCCACGGCCCTTGGGCAAAAGGTTGCTTGCTGTGCCACATAGGCCGCAATGCATTTTAAAACAGTCATATAATTTTTTTAATAATTACTATGTAAACACTGAACACGCACAAATAACGATGAGACTCTCTTCTATCACCTGCAAAAAAAAGTTTATTGATCCCATTTTCCGTTCTTTAGTTATGAGCCGGAGAAGATAGCTTGATTGAACGAAAAACATACCTTTTTTTCTACGAGCTGAGATAATGAGCCTTTTGTGAAATTAAACATTTCAAGCACATCTCTGACTCTGAAGCTAATTTTCTGATGTCTGGGTCTGTCTGGGTGAAGTGTATGCTGCTCTGCTGCTCTCCGTGCTCCCCCCCCCCCCCCCCCCCTCAACTGCACACGCCTCCTGGGTGTGTCTTATGTGTCTGGTGGCTCTCAGTCTCTGCTGAGTTTGCTGCGCACACACAGTGAATGGTGCGCGACATTCAGCTTTTTGGTTCCGCGTGTGTTTGTCACGGGCTGGCATGCTTCCAGTTCGGAATAATAATGCTGATTATGTGAATGTGCTGTTGCAGCGTACATGGAAGTGCTCAGTTGTGACAGCGGATGCTGCTGCTGGGGGCACAGCTGGCGTTGTGCTCGTTTATGGAGGCACGTCGATGCATACGGACGGATGCAATGCGATTTCCTCATTTTCACCAGTGACTATTTCTGTGTGTTTGGCTCCTTTTTCTCTGATCAGGAGAGTGCTGTCGCCACCTAATGGGTTTGTAAAATAGGTTATCGACCTCCAATAGCTACAATATTGTTAGAGGCGACGTAAGAAGCTTAGATCGACACCCCCCCGTCAAAAAAACAATTTGGAGTTATGACGCCATATGGCGTCGCTGGCACTGAACGTGTTAATGACCATATGTAAGGGTTCGTGCACAGAGGGGATTGTCGGGAAAGAGAAAGTTGCTTTTCGCATGCGACCAGTTTTGGTGAATGATTTATCGCCGCTCGTCATCCACGCCTCCCACTGAACGCGTAGTGCCACTTTGAACGCACGATTGACACTGATGTCAAGTGGCTGCAGATGCTTCGTTGTGCCCCCAGGAATCACAGCTGGAATTGAGTTTGTGCTCTTGATGGCTGCTTTCACGGAATCTGTTATATGAGCCCTCATGCTGTCGAGAACGAGCAAAGCTTTTTTTTGGCGAAAGAATCCTCCAGGGCGCTTGACGTAGCACTCAGCCAGCCACTCCTTCATGACACTCTCCATCATCCATCCTTTCTTGTTGACTCTGAGGCATATCCCGCTGGGAATTTTTTCTTTCGGCATCGTGATCCGCTTAAAAATCACCATTGGCGGCAGCTTTACTCCAGATGCAGAGCAGGCCAGAACACAAGTGAAATTCGTTCTCTCGTGCCCAGTGGTTCTCAACGTGATCGACGATTCACCTTTCTTGTTAACAGTCCGAGTGAGTGGCAGGTCGAACGTCAAAGGCACTTCATCCATATTTATGATCTGCTCCGGTTCGATGGAATATTCCTTGATCTTCCTTTGTGTGAATTCGCCGAAGTTTGTGATTTTCTCCTGGTAGTCGGGAGGGAGTTGTTGGCACACAGTAGTTCTCGCCCTGACGGACAGTCCCTTTCGTCTCATGAATCGGAAGCACCAAGATGGGCCACCTCTGAAATGTTCAATTTTCATTTCGGTGGCGACTGTTTTGGCCTTCAGTCGGATCTGCACGGTGGAAACACCTCGGCCGTCTGCTCTCTGGGTCAACACCCAATCTTCAAGGGAATCTTCAAGTTCGGGCCATCTGCTTTTATGACCTCTGAAGGACTTTTTGGTCTTTTTGCACTGAGACAGTTCCTCCTGCTGCCCCTTCCAACGCCTCACCATTGACTCGTTGATGCCAAGGCTACGTGCTGCTGCTCGATTTCCGTCTTTTAATGCGAGATTGACTGCTTTCAACTTGAAAGCTACGTCGTGTGAATTTCTGCGTTTCTTCCCCATGGTGAGTGAGAGAGAGTTACCGGTAGTGCACGACCGTTTGCTGCTACTGCTCCTCTTGTTGTGATTCCGGTCTGCTACTATAATGAACTTTGAACCGGTAGGAGTAACCGGTTGATTTCCGCCAAATGATGTCAAGTCAAGTCAAATTTTATTTATATAGCACCTTTCATACACAAAGGCAATTCAAGGTGCTTTACAAAAAAATAATCGAAAAAACAAGCAGCAAAGCAATGCACATAAAATGTGCTGATGAAGCTGTGTAACCTGTAAAATCCATCGATTTTGGAGGTCACCGAGTGGCCGTTTGCTTACCGTAATTACCATATGTAAGGGTTCATGCACAGAGGGGATTGTCGGGAAAGAGATGGCTGTTTGAGGAAGCTCCCATTTACCGTATTAACATTTCAACAAAACAACATAACACAACACCACCTTTGGGTTTTTTTACAGTGCACACAGTGTCCGCGGTGTGGTGAAAAGAGGGCAAGAGAGGAAATTAAAACAGAAGTGGATTTATAGTTAGAAAGAGTGCTAAAGAAGAGAGTTGTTTATTTTATTTTATTCATTTTTTCTGCTTACCGTAATTACCATATGTAAGGGTTCATGCACAGAGGGGATTGTCGGGAAAGAGATGGCTGTTTGAGGAAGCTCCCATTTACCGTATTAACATTTCAACAAAACAACATAACACAACACCACCTTTGTTTTTTTTTACAGTGCACACAGTGTCCGCGGCGTGGTGAAAAGAGGGCAAGAGAGGAAATTAAAACAGAAGTGGATTTATAGGCCAAAAAACGGGGAAAAAGCCGCGGCTTATAGTCCGGAATTTACGGTATATCGCCCAGCGCTACTCATGATATATAATATACAGTCTCTAGTGTATGATTCAACTTTTCCCATGTTCTAATCTAGTGTAAAAAAGCAAACAAACTGAAAAAATAAAAGAAAAAAATAAACAAAAATCGCAATAAATCGTAATATCGAATCGCAATAATCGTAGAATCGCAATACTTAAGAATCGCAATATAAATCGAATCGGCACCCAAGAATCGTGATAGTATCGAATCGGGAGATAAGTGAATCGCCACAGCCCTAATATTTATTATACGGTCTATGGTGTCTACGTCCATATTTATTATACGGCCTATGGTGTCTACGTCCATATTTATTATACGGTCTATGGTAGGGGTGTCACGATATTTCGTTGCACGATATATCGCGATTTCGAAACGTCACGATATGCGTAACGTCAGAAAAAAATGATATCGTAAAAAAATTTTTTGCTCCTGAATAATAATAGAACAAATTTAGCAGAATCAACACGCATGAGTGAGGGGGTAGACTACTACTGGCATGGCAAAACAGCTCAAGGGGTACATAATATTACATAAGTTTAGGGACCATTGAGCATGAGTTATTTAAGAAATAGATTGTATACTTTATTTTTCTTTCACCATGCAACAAACATTTACGGTAGTTTGTGACAGTGTGACACATTCTATTGCAAAAGAAGCATTATCTTCCATGTTGTTTTATAGTTATTATAATAACAATTTCCAAAAACAGCATTTGTTTTGTATTTTGTGTATTTCAAATGAAAGACTATTTTTCCAGTATTTTCCCAGGGCTCCCTTGAAAAGAGGTTTCGATTTCAACGGGACTCACATGGTTAAATAAATGATAAATAAATACATAAAAATTATTTACTTTTGTTAAAAAAGAATATTGTTAAAATATCGTATCGTATCGTTATCGTGAACCCAATATCGTGTATCGTATCGTGACACCCCTAGTCTATGGTGTCTACGTCCATATTTATTATACGGTCTATGGTGTCTACGTCCATATTTATTAGACTGTCTCTGGTTTCTAGTTGAGCTCTCGGCCGCTGCAATGGCTCAGAAGGATGTGAGATATGGGTGTTCATGTTTGCTCTGTGTGTGTGTGTGCGCGCGTGCATATGTGTGTGTGTGCTTGTGTGTGTGTGTGTAGCGAGCACGAAGTGATTTTAGCAATTCTTTACAAACTGTCGCTAAGACCCCCAGCTCTGCACTCTGCAGTTTTCCAAACATACTCTCTTTCTCACACACTCTCACACTCAAGGGACCGACGGCGGCAGGCAAGATGAGCGGTGTGTGTGTCTCTCTGTGTGCGTGTGTGTGTGTGTGAGTGAGTGAGCATGTGTGTGTGTGTGTGTGAGCGTGTGCGCGTGCGTGTGTGTGTGTGTGTGTGTGTGTGTGTGTGTGTGACGGGCAGACAGGGTAGTGT
>NC_139647.1:15702923-15727923 GCF_964638095.1 Poromitra crassiceps
GCGTGTGTGTGTGCACGTGTGAGAGTGTGTGTTTGTGCTCGCGCGTGTGTGTGTGTGTGAGAGATGGCGCTTATCTATGTGTGCGTGTGTGTGTGCGTGAGAGTGTGCGCGTGTGTGTGCGTTTGTGTGTGTGTGTGTGTGTGCGTGAGTGTGTGTGTGTGCGTGTGTGTGTGCGTGCGTGTGTGTGTGTGTGTGCGTGAGAGACGGCGCTTATCTATGCGTGTATGCATACACATTACAGTGGTGCCAGGTAGCACACGGATCTCTGGTGAAATGTTTATTTTCTTACATAAATATCATTTAGAATAGAATTTGATGTGTACGTGAAGTTAAGTTAGTTAGGTTAGGTAGGTTAACTGATCCCCCCTGATGTGTACGTGAAGTTAAGTTAGTTAGGTTAGGTAGGTTAACTGATCCCCCCCCCCCCCCCCCCCCCCAACGAGTAGTTTGCTGCACAAAATGTTGCCCCACTACTGACTTTTACTCCATGTTGAATTCAAACCAAATTTCAGAGATCTGCTGTCGTCGCCACCAACATACATATTTATATGAGGGGGCGGGCCTCATATCAATAATTGCTAAAATACAAAATTACTCCTTGGCAAGTAGGACACTGGACACATCATTAAATGTTGCCTTTATCTTGATTTTTCAAAACAAATGTGGGTCCACAACCAGTGGTTCTCAAAGTGGGCTCGGGGAACCCAGGGGTCTTAAGGCGGTTCCAGGTTTCCCCAGAAAAAAGGGGACCCTTCATTTTCACTATAATTCCATCCATAAGTAACACAATGACAGAATGCCTTGACTATTTTGCTCATGGGTTTCATACACTTTCTGTAAGAAAACATCTCAAACAAAAGTCTTATCAGATGGGGGGACCCTGGGACAAAATCTTCAAATCAAATGGGGGTACGTAGTCTAATTGATGTCCGTTTAGGGGTCCTGATGTAAAACAAACACTATTTTAATTCAACTTGTTGAATGCTTTTCATCTTGCGTGCGTTTCAGATGCAGAGCGAGGGGAAGGAGGCATACGATGAGAACATCCACTACCCGCTGCTCCTCACCCTGACCAACGGACCTCAGCCCGACAGCCTCGCTCAGTGAAGCGAAAACAAGCGCTCCCCCTCAGCTCTTCACAACACTCCTCCAAGATGCTCTCACACATGTCAGGTGGAATCATGCAGGAATGAGTCCAGAACACCTGGACGCGTCGCGAGCACTTCCATCCACTTTCAGGACGTGGAAACGCCAATGGGATTTCTGTATGGGGATTTTGGTTAAATGCATGAAACAAAAGTTTATGAAGCAGCGAAGCAAAGATCGTCTTCACAAATGAGGATCACTTTGATGACTTTTGAAGTGTTTTCTGAAAATCGTGTTTTGAAACAAACACATCGACACTTCAGAAGTCCTCAAAGTGCTCCTCATTTGTGAAGATGATCTTGCTGAACACAAATGTTGCTGTGTCATAAACTTGTGTTAACCACAGACCTTATTTCATGCATTTAACCAAAATCCCCATGCTCAAATCCCATTGCCTTTTCCCCCTACGAACCAGGAAGTACAGGGACTTCTGGGTAAGCCTACAAAAATATGTCATCACTGCGGTTCTCTATGGAGTCAGATCAACAAGTGAAGAAGAGCACTGTTGCGGTATTAGAATGCAGTAGAGTCTTGTTTATCTTAGCGACAGCTTGTCACTTCAATCAATCAATCATACACAAATATCTTTTATTGATTGAGTCAAGTTGCTCGTCAGGTGCAGAGCTTTTGGGAATCTTGCATTAGGGCTGGGCGATATGGACAAAATCAAATATCACATACATAGTACATACATACATACATGCATCAATATCGCTATTACGACAATATTGTAGGGTTGACTATATTTGTGCTTTTGCAAAATATATACACACTGATTTTTGTGTGTGTAGTAATGTGGATATAATGACTTAAGTGGGTAAAGGCACAGTCTGGTAAGTTCAGAAAATAACATGATTTTACTGTAATGCAGCCTTTTAAACCAGGAACAGACAACACTTGTGCCATATCGTGATATTGCGATATCCAAAATCTAAGACGATATCGAGCCTCGTATCGCCATATCGATATAATGTCGACATATTGCCCAGCCCTAGCTTGCATGCTTTTTTATTCATTATTATTTTGACTAGGTTTTCCTAAGCTGTGGGGATAAACCAGGTTCTACTGTAGCTGAGGACAAAGAAAAGCCTGCTATGTTTTGACCATGTCTGCCCCATACTACACAGATCTGTCACAGTACTAGACAGCCTACTGTCAATCTGTCACAGTACTAGACAGCCTACTGTCAATCTGTCACAGTACTAGACAACTGTCAATCTGTCACAGTACTAGACAGCCTACTGTCAATCTGTCACAGTACTAGACAGCCTACTGTCAATCTGTCACAGTACTAGACAGACAACTGTCTATCTGTCACAGTACTAGACTACTGTCAATCTGTCACAGTACTACAGTAGGTGTCAGTTAGTTGGTTCAGTCAGCCGTCTTAACCAGTCAGTATTAACCCAGTGCCACTGTGTTGTTGGCCCCAGCTCGGCCAATTAACAGTAATTAATTAACGATGAGTGAACGTGGAACAGTTTTACAGGTTCGTTGCGTTTTCTTTTTTTCCTTCTTTTTGCACATGTATTACCTCTTAACGCCATTCATTCATCCCAGTCAGCGGTCAGTATTAAGAGCTTCTTTACTGCTCTTTCTTCAACCAGTATGTTACGAGTACAGTATGTGTGTGAGAGAGAGAGACACAGGGAGACAGAGAGAGAGAGAGAGAGAGAGAATATACAAGTTGTAATGAGAGCATATTGATGAAAAGTGACCCTAATACTGTGCAATAGATATGAATGTGCGTTATGCACGGGAACAGAGCAGGATATGAATGTGCGTTATGCACGGGAACAGAGCAGGACGTCCGAGCTGCTTCACCAACCCACCATGTGCTGGTTTTTCTAGGCAGAGCTATTCACCTTATGTAGCCCCGCCCACTTGACCCAGTTGTGTTATGACTTCCTGTTCAAAACGGCGTCTGTTTTACCTGCTCACTAGTACTGTGCTGTCACAGGAAGTGTCAACACAACAGGAAGTAACTGGCTGACCCGTGTGTTGGAACACAAGGTGAATAAAGTCTCTCTGAATAGGGTCTCAAATATATAGAATGAACTGTGCACACCTCCGAGAAACACTCCAAGAAACAATAAGCAGCCTCAAAACTGAAAACTTGCACAGCGCTACTTTTTTTTTTAAATAATAATAATCAGCTAAATCAGCTATTTTGCTCAGGTGTAGTTCCCTGTTATCCAGCGGTTTCCTGTTTCCTGTGCTATGAGAAAAACACCAATGGCCATTGCGTTTGTAGGTCACTCGAGCCCAAAGTTGTACCTGTCAGACTTGTTTATGGTGTTTCCATAGATTTCACTGTGATCTACTGCTGTCAGTTGTACAACAGCCAAGAACCTATGCAGTATCTCACATCCCTCTGCTAAGAACCACCTGTTCACAAATGAGAACTGAAATGATGGGGAGCTACAGTGTGTAGAACTACACTGAAAAATTAAGAAATAAGCCAGTTTTATCAATAGTGTGTTGCATAAGCTTCACAAACACATTACACATTGCAACAGTTTAATATATACTATAATATTTTATTTAAAAAATTTTATTCTTTAATCCCAATGCCTTGTGGACCTGTCACTTTGCTGTATACCTGTGACACTTGTCGACTAATGCTGCGTTTGTGTATGGCCGGAGGTGGCAAGTGGCAAACGCGTCAACTCCCACCTACTGTACGTGCGTTCCAGCTTCAGGACTTCAAATCGCAAAACCATGGATGCTAATAGCTGTTAGCTGTCTAAGAGGTAACAGCTAATAACAACATTAGCGTTTAATTGAATGTGTTTAATTGCTATGCTGATTGGTCTGAAAGCGTACTATTGTTGAAAAGAAATTGTGCCAAAATGTGTTTTAAATTCATACAATCGTGAGTGGGTTGAGAAATCATACCCGAGATTGCGAGTAAGAACTCCGAGCTAACGTGGCGTTTTATTTGATTTTTGCTAGTAGTAAGTAGTCATTTGCAACCTCCGAGTTATAAACAAACGCAGCATAATAGAGAGCCAAAGTGAAACGTCACTTCCTGCTTTCTCCCTGTACCAGCGCTGCGAAAAATATGAATGGCGGTGGACGGAGAATAAGATTACTTTTTTGATCCCCTTTGAATTGTGCCACGGGGTGCCAACGCCAATTTTGTCAATTTAAAACGTAACTTTGCATGTCAAGAAAGTCGCAGTTTGTCGCACTAGAAGTTATAAATCAGAAAGACTACATACACTGTCGCCTAAGTGACGTCACTTTCTCTACCGGCAAAGCTGAAGACCGGCGACATGCCACGAGCTTCCACAAGCTATGTAGTTTTGATACGAAACTAACCCCTACGTTTCAGTTTGACGACAAACTGTGACTTTCTTGACATGCAAAGTTATGTTTTAAATTGACAAAATTAGCGTTGGCACCCCATGCACAATTCAAACGGGATCAAAAAAGCAACGTTATTCTCCGTCCACCGCCATTCATATTTTTCGCAGCGCTGGTACAGGGAGAAAGCAGGAAGTGACGTTTCACTTTGGCTCTCTATATACCAAGCTGAAGACACAGCCATCAACTCCATCCCCAACTGGTGGAAGTCCAGGACTTCCTTTTTTTTTTGCATTGCATTGCATTAATTTGAAATTTAGTAGGAAGTAGGATTCCCCCCCCCACAATATATCTGATGGCATATGAATGCACAATATCACATGTCATCACTGTCTACTGTGACATCACCACCGTTTACAGTGATGTCACTGCTTCTTATGACATCACCGCTGCGTGCAGCGGTACTATCTCAATGCACCCTGGCATACCCACAGCTGAATGCGATGTCATGTTTACGTACAGCAATGTCCTTTCTGCTTATTGCGATGTCACTTACTGCTGTGCTGTGACACTACCACTCCTCACTGTGACATCATCACCAAACTTTCCCACAATCACTGACAGTTAGCCCATGGGTGCCCCACGGTCGCCATGTTGCTGCCTCCTATCTGGGAACAAGTGTTACTACAAATGTCATTATTCCATCTTTAACATCAACAATAGTAGGATGCCCAACAGTTGGCATGTAGTCGCATGCAACTTAAGGAGCGTTCACACCGAGATATTTATTTTTCGCTCTGTCGCTCAAGTCAACCCTTTGGAATCGCTCTGTCGCTCTGTTTAAATCGCTCATCAACAGGCACACGAAATGACGGACATGTGGGGGATATAATGTTACGCAATGTCATGATATTTGTCCACTACGAGCCACCGTCATTGTTTACAAGCTAAAGCCTATCAGCGTGCTCCTAATGCGAGCTCCATACCGGTAGTACAGACTTCACTTCATGTCAGCTGTCAGCCTGTCAATCAGCTGTCAATGCGGTTTGTTGCCACACAATAAACCAGCGGTTTGTTCCAAGCCAGTGTGATCCTTGACTCACTCTCACACGGCAGCCAATCAGCGTTGAGCGGCGAGCGACTGATGCCAGTGTATTTTCGCTCGAGTTGGGATATTTCATCTCGAGCGACGAGCAAATTTTCTCCCTATCGCTCTGTCTCTGCCGCTCGGACGCCCAGCGATTTTTCTCCCAGGCGTATATACGCTCAATCGCTCGTTTGCATTGACTTTGTATGTAAACTCGACGCCAGCGAAAAACTTTAATAGGTCGGTGTGAACGCACCTTTAGAAAAGACAATGGAGCTACAGTGGCCGAACTTTGTACGGGAGTGGTTCAGACATCATTTGGGTCACTATATTGCGCGATGCCTCGTCTATAGGTTACTGTCTTGATAACCAATCACAATTCTTAGGACCATTGATCACTTTCATATGGTGAGTTTCCTTAGTCACAAAACCAAATACCTTCCAGTTCACTGTAATCTATGGGTTGAATGTTGTATTTTCCAGTCAAATGATGGGTGATTTTTGTGAATGAATGTTAATAAATAAATTATCTTCAACAAATTTTGGGGTATGTGTGATTTTTTTTTTTAACTTTCTACAAGCAAAGTCATAATGTTGTACAAAACATAATGCACTCTACAGAGTCATACGTGTGTAGATATTTTTTCTGATCACTATATTTTTTTCTTTAGAAATTCAAATCCACATGGAAAAAAGTGTGTTCCATGACCAGAGATCCAGATCCAGAGATCCTGTGTTAAATGAGATCCTGTGTTAAATGAGATCCTGTGTTAAATGAGATCCTGTGTTAAATGAGATCCTGTGTTAAATGAGATTCTGTGTTAAACGCTCATGAATGTAATAAAGTTTCCTTCAGGCCCAAATCAGCTGTGGCCTGTGTTTCAAACACAATGGCCTCCTGCAGGCTAAGCCCATGCCAGACAAGGTAACACACACTTGCACACGCGCGCGCACACACACACACACACACACACACACACACACACACACACACCAGGCCCAGTCATCAGTCTCCTCCTCCACAGGAAGAGAACAGAGAGGGGGGCTCGGTCTTCTGTTTATCAGTCAGGAGGAGGGAGGGGCCATGCGAGGCCCCCCGATCTGTCTTTTGATATTTGAAGGAGTCCTCGCTTGTCTCCTCTGCTGGAGACAGAGAGACGAGACGGAGACGGCGAGACAGACGAGCGGCTGAGCAACAGAGAGACAGAAAGAAGAAGACAGCTGGAAATGAGGCCAAACTAGATGGAAACAGCGGGTTCAAAAAGGTTCAGCAGGGAAAACGATAGAGACGCAGACAGAGAGATTGAGAGGCAGCGAGATTGACCGGCCGAGAGAGCCATCGAGCAGGGAGAGAGAGAGAAAGGCAGACAGTGGGAGAGGGAGAGAGAGAGAGAGAGAGTGCTCCCAGCTCGACACAAGGGCCCCATTAACTTGACCACTTGCCCTTTGCACACAAAGGCAGGGCCGGCCCACTGCCCCTCCCACCCAATTACCCACGATTAGGCTCAGTGCACTGTGTCAAGATGGAGAGGGAGGGGCGAGAGAGAGACAGGCTCAGTGCACTGTGTCAAGATGGAGAGGGAGGGGCGAGAGAGAGAGAGAGACAGGCTCAGTGCACTGTGTCAAGATGGAGAAAGAGAGAGAGAGACAGGCTCAGTGCACTGTGTCAAGATGGAGAGGGAGGGGCAAGAGAGAGAGAGAGACAGGTTTTCTCTTTGCACCTTTTAAGTTAATGTTTATACTCTTATGTACAGCTGTTTACACACTTGAGAGATCTTTTATTGTATGCCCATGCTTAAGTTAACTACGCTTATGCATATTATCTGATTGCAATGTTACATAGCTGTTTACACAGCTCCTTAGTATATATTTAATTGTAAGCATACTCATAAGCTAACTTATGTGTATTATATTTGTGTGTAAAGTTACACTTCTTTATTCTTCTATATCTTTAACTGTACGCACATTTTTGCTTTTGTTTTTGTTTTCATTTGACACTTGCTTTGGCAATGTATACGTATGTTTCTCATGCCAATAAAGCCCCTTTGAATTGAATTGAATTGAATTGACAGGCTCAGTGCACTGTGTCAAGATGGAGAGGGAGGGGCGAGAGAGAGAGAGACAGGCTCAGTGCACTGTGTCAAGATGGAGAGGGAGGGGCGAGAGAGAGAGACAGGCTCAGTGCACTGTGTCAAGACGGAGAGGGAGGGGCGAGAGAGAGAGAGAGAGACAGGCTCAGTGCACTGTGTCAAGACGGAGAGGGAGGGGCGAGAGAGAGAGAGAGAGACAGGCTCAGTGCACTGTGTCAAGATGGAGAGGGAGGGGTGAGAGAGAGAGAGACAGGCTCAGTGCATTGTGTCAAGATGGAGAAGGAGGGGCAAGAGAGAGAGAGAGAGAGAGACAGGCTCAGTGCACTGTGTCAAGATGGAGAGGGAGGGGCGAGAGAGAGACAGGCTCAGTGCACTGTGTCAAGATGGAGAGGGAGGGGCGAGAGAGAGACAGGCTCAGTGCACTGTGTCAAGATGGAGAGGGAGGAGCAGGTGGGGGAGAGAGACAGGCCAGGGAAGAGAGGAGCAGGTGGGGGAGAGAGACAGGCCAGGGAAGAGAGGAGCAGGTGGGGGAGAGAGACAGGCCAGGGAAGGGAGGTGGGGGAGAGAGGGAGTGAACGTGTGTGTTTATGTGCTGATATGAAGGCATATACGATACGTGTGGATGCACACGGTTGTTGATTTTGTGACTCCGTTCGTGAAAAATGAAGCCAACGTGAGAAAGAAGTACAATTGCAAAAAAGTACGATTGCATGGAAGTCAATGACCCTAATTCTCACTTGATTTATGGCCTCACTAAACACTTTCCTAATCAGTTTATGGCCTCAATTGCTAGTTTCAAGTCTTCCTCAATACAGGAGCATGTTCATTTATTAAATGATGCTCCCATTTCAAGTAAAATAGATGAAAAATAAAGTATACTATGTTTTGGGGTGTGATTGACAGGTCTCCTGTCCAGTGATCATCCAGCTCGCCGATCATGGACCAATAGCAGGCGGCTCTGTGGGAAACCCCTGGACGACTTATAACCAAGATGGTGATGCTCAAAATGGCAAACTTGAGGCTTCAAAAGTGGAGTCCACAAACCAATGGGTGACGTCACGGTGGCTCCGCCCATATTTATTATACGGCCTATGATCTCACAAACACACAAATAAACACAAGCCATGCTGCCAGAATACTCACAGCTACTGGTAGAAACACACATACAGTACAGTACACACACAGCCACATGTAACACACACACACACAGCCACATGTAACACACACACACACACACACACAGTCAGCATTCAGCACAGAGGTAGACTCATGTAGACACACACACTCTCTCTCTGGGCTCAGCTGCTGTCCAGCATGTGTGCTGCTTAGTTAGCTGGCATCCCATGGGCCTCAGGCTGCAACATGGCATACCACCACTAACAGCGTGCACACACACACACACACAGACACTCACACACACACTCACACACACTTTCTCTCATCTCTGTAACAGGGCTGAGCCATGAGGTTTAAATAGAGTGTGTTCACCAGGTGGGCTCAGGTGGACGACTAAATGACCTACTGTACGTACAGTACGTACACACACACACACACAGACACAGACACATACACACACAAACTTAAGCCAAAGCCAGTCATATGTTTCTGTATATATTTATACCAGTGTGTGTGTACGAAAGAGATATAGTTGTGTGTGTGTGTCTGCCTCTAAGAGCCCATATTAAGATGTTTGCACGCCCCTGTTCTCTCTGTTCTTTAACCCTTCACCTCTCTGTCGGTTGCTAAAAAGAAATGAGTGAAAACCTTTCAAGCCTTTTCCTCTCTTCTGTTCTCCTCCTCGAGGCACTTTGAGCTGGGCTTTTTAAATGATCCTCTCATTAGCGGGAGTGGAGTCACTTTGTGTTGCCTCTGCTCTGTCTGCTTACCTTCCTGCTTTCCTCCTCCTCCTCCTCTTCCTCTCTCTTCCTCGCTCTCTCTCTCTCTTTTTAGGGGCTCTTTCTGCGTGGCCCCGCCCCTCCCTCCAGAGTAGCTTTTTGGTCTGTGTGTTTGTCCCTGAGAGCTTTTGGTTTTGCGTTGAAAGCCATCAGGTCTGAGAGTCACACACACACACACACACACACCTGATGTGGCGTTGAGGACAATAAGAGTAGAGGGGATTGGGGGAAAACGTGAAGGTGGATTGCTGTGGTGTTAATGTAGTCACCTGTAGCTGAGTGGAATGGTGGCATCTTGGATATATATATCGAGTCGGGAATATGTACGTTTTGTTTGTTATTGTGTCTTTTTCTTGCATTTTGAGCACAATTGTGAGTCAAGTGTGCCTTGTGCCTTCCTCTGAGGACCTAGCCTAGCCCTGTAGCCCCATTTACAGTACCTGTTCAGCCCTCTACATCACTAAGACCCATTTACCTGTTTAGTCCTCTACATCACTAAGACCCATTTACCTGTTTAGTCCTCTACATCACTAAGACTCATTTACCTGTTTAGTCCTCTACATCACTAAGACCCATTTACCTGTTTAGTCCTCTACATCACTAAGACCCATTTACCTGTTTAGTCCTCTACATCACTAAGACCCATTCACCTGTTTAGTCCTCTACATCACTAAGACCCATTTACCTGTTTAGTCCTCTACATCACTAAGACCTATTTACCTGTTTAGTCCTCTACATCACTAAGACCCATTTACCTGTTTAGTCCTCTACATCACTAAGACCCATTTACCTGTTTAGTCCTCTACATCACTAAGACTCATTTACCTGTTTAGTCCTCTACATCACTAAGACTCATTTACCTGTTTAGTCCTCTACATCACTAAGACCCATTTACCTGTTTAGTCCTCTACATCACTAAGACTCATTTACCTGTTTAGTCCTCTACATCACTAAGACCCATTTACCTGTTTAGTCCTCTACATCACTAAGACCCATTTACCTGTTTAGTCCTCTACATCACTAAGACCCATTTACCTGTTTAGTCCTCTACATCACTAAGACCCATTTACCTGTTTAGTCCTCTACATCACTAAGACCCATTTACCTGTTTAGTCCTCTACATCACTAAGACTCATTTACCTGTTTAGTCCTCTACATCACTAAGACCCATTTACCTGTTTAGACCTCTACATCACTAAGACCCATTTACCTGTTTAGTCCTCTACATCACTAAGACCCATTCACCTGTTTAGTCCTCTACATCACTAAGACCCATTTACCTGTTTAGTCCTCTACATCACTAAGACCTATTTACCTGTTTAGTCCTCTACATCACTAAGACCTATTTACCTGTTTAGTCCTCTACATCACTAAGACCTATTTACCTGTTTAGTCCTCTACATCACTAAGACCCATTTACCTGTTTAGTCCTCTACATCACTAAGACCTATTTACCTGTTTAGTCCTCTACATCACTAAGACCTATTTACCTGTTTAGTCCTCTACATCACTAAGACCTATTTACCTGTTTAGTCCTCTACATCACTAAGACTCATTTACCTGTTTAGTCCTCTACATCACTAAGACCTATTTACCTGTTTAGTCCTCTACATCACTAAGACCCATTTACCTGTTTAGTCCTCTACATCACTAAGACCCATTTACCTGTTTAGTCCTCTACATCACTAAGACTAATTTACCTGTTTAGTCCTCTACATCACTAAGACCCATTTACCTGTTTAGTCCTCTACATCACTAAGACCCATTTACCTGTTTAGTCCTCTACATCACTAGGACCCATTTACCTGTTTAGTCCTCTACATCACTAAGACCCATTTACCTGTTTAGTCCTCTACATCACTAAGACCCATTTACCTGTTTAGTCCTCTACATCACTAAGACCCATTTACCTGTTTAGTCCTCTACATCACTAAGACCTATTTACCTGTTTAGTCCTCTACATCACTAAGACCTATTTACCTGTTTAGTCCTCTACATCACTAAGACCTATTTACCTGTTTAGTCCTCTACATCACTAAGACCTATTTACCTGTTTAGTCCTCTCCATCACTAAGACCCATTTACCTGTTTAGTCCTCTACATCACTAAGACCTATTTACCTGTTTAGTCCTCTACATCACTAAGACCCATTTACCTGTTTAGCGCTCTACATCACTAAGACCCATTTACCTGTTTAGTCCTCTACATCACTAAGACCCATTTACCTGTTTAGTCCTCTCCATCACTAAGACCCATTTACCTGTTTAGTCCTCTCCATCACTAAGACCCATTTACCTGTTTAGTCCTCTACATCACTAAGACCCATTTACCTGTTTAGTCCTCTACATCACTAAGACCCATTTACCTGTTTAGTCCTCTACATCACTAAGACCCATTCAATCTGTCCATCTGGAGAGACAGGATGCTAATTTCACTGACTGACTTATTAGCTGACTGACTGGAGAGAGCTAAGGTCACACACACACACTCTCTCTATCTCTCTCTCTCTCTCTCTCTCTCTCTCTCTCTCTCTCTCTGTCTCTCTCTCTCTCACACACACACACTCACACACACACACACACACACACACACACACACACACACACACAGGCTTATACCAATGGGCTGCTAATTAAGGGGCTGTGCTGTTGACGAAAGCACTCAACGTATCAGTGATGAGGTCAGGCTGGGAGGGGGCGAGAGACACAGAGACAGAACTAAGCCAAGAGGGAGAGAGAGTGTATGAAACATATAGACCCGTACTGTATATAAATGTTGACAGTCTCTTGTAGCAGTGTTTACCCTCCTGTTAATGGCGGACGACTGAATTAACACCTGCCTCTCTGCACACAAGCAGCTAGTTTGCCGGTTAATAACAATGCAATGGGCCTATTTCACACAAGATGGCGCCTGACTGTAGAATGCTAATTTGCACTTCCGCTTTCTGCGCTGCGTTTCTCCATCCATTCACCGTGATCCAGAATCACAATCAGAATCACTTTTATTGCCACAGTATGCAAGTTACACACGAGGAATTTGTCTTAGTGTCTGTATGCAGCGTAGCGGTCACATCAATATACAGAGATAAGAAGTAGGAAGATAACTAACGGCAATCGCAAGGTTGCAAGTGCAATCAAATCGAGTCAATATATACAATATGTACATGAGTGGTGAAGTGTTCTGTGGATGATAAATATGAATTTACGTTGGATTTACATGAGATTTACAGACTGAGTTAAATATACGTTAAATAGGCAGTGGATTTACATGAATTTGCAGTCAGATAACAATGGCTCAGTAACACTTTCTCTCCGTCTCTGCCTGGCCTATGTGGCTGTGGTCGCCAGGGCAACGGCTCTAACCCAGCGAGCCATGTTCCCGCGGTCCAGCAGGGCCATTAGGGGCCCGTCAACGAGCCTCTCTTCCTGCTACAAGTGGCCCTCGTCTCCGCTCTGAAGGTCAACGAGGCCGCCCGCCCGCCACTCTGCCACTGACTCGACGGCGCCCCCAGACCAGCCGCAGGCCAAAAACAATAACGAGCGAACCTGCTGTGTGGCTCTGAAAAGAGGGTCCAATTCAGCCGGGTGCAGAGAGAACTGCTGCTAGAGGTCCTGGTTCTGAGTACATGTGCTGCGTGTAACACTGCTGCACTTTTGCCCCAACAATCACAGGTGGATGAGTTGGACCATTTCAAATGTTTTTCTCTTTTCAGTATCAAAAGGCAGACAGACATTGGAAAGGCACAGGCGTTGTAGGACCATTCAGTTTACTGCCGTGGAGAAGAATGGACTTCAGCAGTGATTTAGCAGGATGGGGGTTTTGGTTAGATGCCTGGAATGAGGTCTGTGGTTCACAAAGGTTTATGAAAAATGAGACCTTTGCTTTCGGGAAGATAATCTTCACAAATGACCACGACCAAGTTCTGATGTTTGGAGGATAAATGTGATCGACACAAATCTCGATTGCCAGAAAACGGTCCAAAAATCATAAAAGTGGTCATTGGCTGGCCGATTGGGGGACGGGAAAAGGGGGGTAAAAATGTATCCGTTTTGTGATGTTTTGTTGATCTTCAAAAAACAACAACACAAAAAACACAAAAAAGTGGTCCTCATTTGTTATCTTGTTGAACACAAAGGTCTCAGTTTCATAAACGTTTGTTAACAGACATTATTTCAGGCATCTAACCAAAACATCCATACAGAAAACCCCATTGACTTTGAGACGAGGGAACCAGGCGATGCTAACTGCTTTTTGGATTCTGTATGGGTCTGAATTGTGTGTTCTCCCTCCCAAAAAAACAAGACAAACTTAACTCAAACGACTTAAATGAAAGTTTGACTGACATGAATCAATATGGAGCAGTTTTTCTCAGCGTTGTCTTCCACATCTTCTCACAGGGCGACGTGCACCTGTTCCTAACTCTTAGCTAGCTTGGCTTTTCTCTCTATAGGAGCTAAATCCTCCAACAGCCACTTGTCTCCGCCTCCTTCACTTGTCTCCGCCTCCTTCAGGGAAATGTACATAGATTATGTTGACCCTAATCCAGCTGCAACAAAAAGGCATTTTGCTTCAATTGGGTAGTGATTGGGTAAGTGTTTCAACAGATACACACACACACACACACACACACATTATCCCGTCAATATGTGTACAAGGACATTGGTGCAATTAACCTTTAGCTGATTCGGTCCTAGTGCTCTTATTTGATTGATTGGAGCTAGAGTGTTTCTTAAGCCATAACCACAACCCTGTGTGTGTGTGTGTGTGTGTGTGTGTGTGTGTGTGTGTGTGTGTGTGTGTGTGTGTGTGTGTGTGTGTGTGTGTGTGTGTGTGTGTGTGTGTGTGTGTGTGTGTGTGTGTGTGTGTGTGCGCGCGCACACGTGTTTTTTTTTTTTTTTTTTTTACTGAAGTCAAAATTGGGGACACACCCGACTTCAAGACGCTGGCAAGCAAAAAGCACCAAAACCTTCCAACTATGTAATTTAGGGTATTATGTGTCTAATTGTAAGCATCAAAAAGTTGTAGACATTAGTTTCAACTAAATATATATATATATATATATTTTACCATGTCCCTGTTTTGACTGTTGGCTGAGGTTGGAGTGGGCGATACTTAGGCCTCATTCTGTCCAGGCTGCAGCGTACTGCTTCACAGTCTCACAGCAGAGAGCAGCAGTGAGAGTTATACAGTCTCTGGTCGAGAGCGGAGATAATTGCTGCACCTCATTTGATATAATTGGCGACGTTCAATTCCGTTCAAATTTGACTGGGTTGATAACGTTTCTGTGGTTTCTGTGGTGTTACCTTTCCTCCCCCCCCTCTGACACTCTAATTGAAGCACGCATCTCTGCCTGTCTGAAAGACATTGGGGCCTGGATGGCTGCTCACCACCTCAAACTTAATTTAGACAAAACTGAACTTCTCTTTCTCCCTGCTAAAGACCTCTGACCGACCTCTCAATCACCATCAACAACTCCATCGTAACACCCTCCCCAACATACTTGACAACCAACTATCCTTCTCCCCTTTCATTGCTGCCACCGCACGTTCCTGCCGCTTTGCCCTCTACAATATCAGAAAAATCCGCCCATTTCTCACCATAAGAAGCAATACAACTCCTGGTTCAATCCCTTGTCCTTTCCCACCTTGACTACTGTAACGTTCTGCTTGCCGGTCTCCCTGCCTCCACTATCCAACCACTTCAACTCATTCAAAATGCTGCAGCCCGTCTGGTTTTCAATCAAAACTAATTTTCCCATGTCACTCCCCTCCTCCGCGATCTACTTATTGGCTTCCCATCCTGGCTCGCATTAAATTCAAGACCCTGGTTTTAGCCTACAGAGCAGTCCATCAAACAGCCCCTCCATATTTACAGCCACTGGTCAGTTTCCAAACCTCCCACCGCTCCCTCCGCCCCTCCACTAGTGCAGGACGTCTCGCCCCTCCTTCCCTGCGCGGCCCTACAGGACGTCTCGCCCCTTCCTCCCTGCGCGGGCCTACAGGACGTCTCGCCCCTCCTTCCCTGCGCGGCCCTACAGGACGTCTCGCCCCTTCCTCCCTGCGCGGGCCTACAGGACGTCTCGCCCCTCCTTCCCTGCGTGGCCCTACAAGACGTCTCGCCCCTTCCTCCCTGCGCGGGCCTACAGGACGTCTCTCCCCTCCCTCCCTGCGCGGGCCTACAGGACGTCTCGCCCCTCCCTCCCTGCGCGGCCCTACAGGACGTCTCGCCCCTCCCTCCCTGCGTGGCCCTACAGGACGTCTCTCCCCTCCCTCCCTGCGCGGGCCTACAGGACGTCTCGCCCCTCCCTCCCTGCGCGGGCCTACAGGACGTCTCGCCCCTCCCTCCCTGCACGGCCCTACAGGTCGCGCTCGATCGAGACTTTTTTCAGATCTCGCCCCGACATGGTGGAATGAGCTCCCCCCTGCAGCTAGAACGGCCACATCTTTGCCCATATTCAAAAGAAAACTAAAAACTCATCTATTTACCATCCATTTTCCTATCTCTCCCTCTACTGCATCTCTTTGACTCCTGAATTGTTTTATACACTGTAATAATCTGCACTCTTGATCATTTTTTATCTATGCATATTTTTTATCATGATCACATATTGTCTGTTTTAATCTATTTCCATTGTTCTGCTATGTTTTATTGTGTGATGTATTTTAATCTGCTGTACGTCGCTTTAGATAAAAGCGTCTGCTAAATGACAATAAAGTAAAGTAAGTAAAGTGACAAACTCAAAACGCTATTATTTATGTTTGGTTTCCAGGGACTTTAAGACCGGCTGATTGGGGACAGTGGATGCAATTGGGGACAAAAGCCGTGCCCCCAGTTGGTAAAAGCTGATTTGGGCAGAGGTTTAGGTTAAGATTAGGGTTAGTTTAGGGTTAGGTTTAGGCAAGTAGTGGTTACAGTTAGCGATAGCGTGAGTCTCCAGGGAATGCATGTACGTCTATGTAAATAAATACCCCAAAAGTGACCTAAGTAAGACTGCGTGTATGCTTTTAAGTGTGTGTGTGTGTGTGTGTGTGTGTGTGTGTGTGTGTGTGTGTGTGTGTGTGTGTGTGTGTGTGTGTGTGTGTGTGTGTGTGTGTGTGTGTGTGTGTGTGTGTAGGCTATATGCCTCACCATGAGTGCAGCCACTTCTCCAGCCACTAGTCTCTGTACTCCAGTATGGTCTGTAGGGCCTGGTGTTAGTCTGTCTCTGTACTTCAGCAGTATGGCCTGTAGGGCTTGGTGTTAGTCTGTCTCTGTACTCCAGCAGTGGGGCCTGGTGTTAGCCTGCAGAATGACAATCTATTCCAGCTTTTTGGAGAGTCTTCCAGCCTGCGGGGGTGCTGGCATGCTGTCATCTGTCAAGAGTCTACCAGGCCAAGTTCTCTTCTTTATTGGCTCCAATGGACTGAGCCAAGTATGTGCAGAGAATATTGGAAGCCCCCAAAATATTGGCATGATTCAGAGACTGCTTCTTATTCCTGTACGTGTGTGTGTGTGCGTGTGTGTGTGTGTGTGTGTGTGTGTGTGTGTGTGTGTGTCTGTGTGTGTGTGTGTCTGTGTGTGTGTGTGTGTGTGTGTGTGTGTGTGTGTGTGCGTGCGTGTGTGTGTGTGCGTGCGTGTGTGTGTCTGTGTGTGTGTGTCTGTGTGTGTGTGTGTGTGTGTGTGTGTGTGTGTGTGTGTGTGTGTGTGTGTGTGTGCGTGTGTGTGTGTGTCTGTGTGTGTGTGTGTGTGTGTGTGTGTGTGTGTGTGTGTGTGTGCATGCTTTCAGCTACTTGCGTGTTCTCCTGCACACCTCCTGACTGAACGCTCTCACCTGGACTCCAGCCAGGTGAGCCATGTATTGGTTTGTGCCCTGCAGTGTCGACCGATTCAGACAAGTGTGTGGAGACAGGCGGACACAGAGCTGAGCGTTCCACTTGTTGCCACTGGCCTTATTCCTTCACTGTGAGCCGCTGTGCTGCAGCCTTTTACCTGCTGCTATTCATATTAGCACACTGAAGGAAAGTGCTCTGCTGTTTAAACACTCATCCGTTAGGTTGCTGTACCTCTGTGTGTGTGTCTGTGTGTGTGTGTGTGTGTGTGTGTGTGTGTGTGTGTGTGTGTGTGTGTGTGTGTGTGTGTGTGTGTGTGGGAATTAATGGGAATTAACGTGAATTGACTGGAAATGTATTAATTATTGTATATATTATTATTATTATTATTGTCCAAAAATTACATTTTTGGACAATATTGTGATTAGAACTTTCATGGATTCTTTCATTGAACAACAAAAAACATGAATGTTGACTAAAATAATAAATGCACTCCCTATCCCCCCCCCTCCATTCAAACTGTCCAGTCAAATGAAAGATTCTCAAGCCTCTGCATTTAGTCAAGTGTTTTCCTCTCTGAATCCTTTCAGGTCTCAATGCTTCTTCTTGGACCTCTTCCTGGACCTCAGTGTCCACTTGAACAATAAAACCATTAAAGTTCTACTCATAGATTCGTTCAAAAATGTCATTTTACATTTTTTTATTAGAAATGCTTGCATGCACGTGTGCTTATAACAAAACAAAATGTTTATATTTACGTCTGTATCAGTAGTATAAATTACCCAAACATTTCAAGTTTATTCCTGTTCATTCCCATATACCGTATTCCTGTTCATTCCCATGGAAAATGTCCAACTTAGAATATTGCCAGAATCTTGCAGCCTTTCTAATTGTATGCTGCTGTATCTCCCTGTCTGCCCTGCAGCATTGCCCTGCAACAGAGTGGCTGATAGCTTCCAGTCGTGCAGTGTGCTGTTGTGTGCTCCTAACTCACACAGCTCTATTAATTAGCTGTTTGATGCTGTTAATTGGGCTCCCACTGCTGCACTAATTGATAACGCCATCGCCACTGACAACATGCAACACAAACACAGAGGAGTCTGTCGCCGACAACCTCTTCACGCTCCAGGGAGAGGGAGAGGGAGAGGGAGAAGAGACGGAGGAAGTGAGTGCGCATCAGAGTCAGTGGCAGAGGCATGGGGAGGAGAGAGGATGGAGAAAGGATATAGGGGGATATACACTACAATCAATAGTACAAGATCATTGCACTTGCTTTTAGCCATCTGCTTCTTCATATATGTCCTTATTGTTTTTAGCCATTTACTTTTTAATATGTCACCGTAAATATTGTAAATATGACTCTTTTAGGATTGGTATGACGTGTATAATTGTATTATTTGTTTCTATGTTTTTCTTTATGTCCATTTCTTTTCTATTTGCCTTTTATGCTGCCTCTTGGCCAGGTCGTCATTGTAAATGAGAACTGGTTCTCAATTGACCTATACCTGGTTAAATAAAGGTGAAATAAATAAATAAATAAAATATAGATTTGACATTTTTTGTATCTTTTTTTTTCTTCTGTTTTTCTCCCATTCGCTCCCTAATTGTACTCGGCCAATCCCCCCTGCTGCCCAGGTCGTTGCCCCGCCCCCTGCCCCGCCCCCTCTGTCGATGTGGAGAGAGTCGTAGTGTCGACTAGCTGCCACATGCTTCCTCCGATGTGCAGTCGCCAACCTCTTTTTTTCCCCACCTGAAAACAAGGAGTTTCTCTGGCAGGACGTATAGCACATTGGAGGATCACGCTATTCCCCCCAGTTCCCCTCCCCCCTCAGCAGCCCCCCCCGACCGACCAGAGGAAGTGCTAGTGCAGCGACCAGGACGCACACCCCACCGGCTTCCTTCCCACCCGCAGACACGGCAAATGGTGTCTGTAGGAACCTCTAACCAAGCCGGAAGTACCGTTAGCGGGAATTGAACCCGGGTCTCCGCGGTAGGCGAGTGCTTTTACCTATCCAGATGCACTCGATTTATTTGCTTATATATTTGCAATGCAAGGTGGCTTTCTAAAACGTATTCAACATATTGTTTTGGCGTTCACAACTGGTGCCAGACTCTATAGCAAAAAGACCGTTTGTGGCTCGTTGTCCATGACGCGAATGCAATCTCAGGTGTCAACACCTGGTAATGGCAATATCATCTTTCCATCGCTGTGTGATCTGCATAGCTCGACGCCCCCACACCTCTCTAATGGCACTGTTCAGCTATTCATTGAAATGTCTGTTCTCGTATGTAGCGTGTGTTTTTACCTGTCACTGGCCTCATGCTCGCGCCGCCGCGACTCTGGGAAAGAGAAGTCAAAACAATATGACGTGAGCCAGCGGGCACATTTTAAAATGCTAACAATTCATTTAGAAAAGGAATTGCTCTGTTTGAAATGCATCAGTCAGTGTTTCAGATGAGGGCTGTGACTGTGTCCTGTGATGCTCTTATGATACTTCAATAGCATTCAATGATGTTTCATTCCAACAAGAGTACGGTAGGTGTCATTTTTTTTCCAAATGCTGAATATCTCACTAAATGTAAATCTTCAAATTATCAAAGCCATTTATTGAGTAAATAACTATAGACGATATGATATATGATCTCATTTTAAATCATCATAAGTACAATACAATAAAACCAGAAAAAGAGCAGAGAATGGAAGAGAATGCCACACTGAAATCAATGAGTCTATTCTGTTTGATTCTGATTTCCACTCAGTTGATTATAATTTTTCATTCTTTTTTTCTATTATTTTCCTGTTGCAGTGTTTGCTAATACAACAGCTGACAGGAAATAAACTAGGGTCCAAACTGTTGCCTAGCAACAGAATTCCAGTGGAACCATCTTTAACACGTTCACTGCCAACGACGTGTAAACACGTTTTCAGAATCCAGCTGTTGACTGCCAGCGACGTGTAAACACGTCGTTGGCATCGTTTTTTTTTTTTTGACGGTGGGTTGTGCATCTAACCCTTTTACATCTCTTATATAAGTATTGGACGTGTACAACGTGTACAACCCATTCCACCGACCCACTAAGTGGCGACAAGGAAGTAGGAAGACAAGCAAAAAGCAGTGTGATCCATTTCCATTCTCATGAAAATGGATTGGCGGAGGCGCTTTCGTTGTCGCGCTGATTGCTGGCGGTGCGGGATTGCAAACTTGCATGGTGGATTGCGGATGGAGCACACTTTGAGGCACGCAGCGTAAATATGACCAGAGTCGCAGGGGCTTCATCGGAGCTCTCGGCCAGGGCTCCGGGAGGCGGGCGAGTCCAGCCGGGCTTCCTCGGGGAGCGGCCACGCAGACAGGCACAGCCAGGCACAGCGGCAGCGGGGCAGTCAGACTGGTGACAAGCTTGTGGTGCAGCAGGCGATTTTGCCTTGCAAAATAGCACCAAATTGGAAACAGCCATAAAAGGCTTTTAGAATGGGATTTTCAACCCATTCTTTTTTGTTTCTTTTTCGCTCTAATTTAGAGTAATTTAATTTCTATTCAGAAATTTATTTGAGAGGTCGAGAGTATGAGAAAGTGCATTTGCACAGGTAGGAAAGTGCTTGTGACACGGCGCTGCAGCCAAGAAGAACGCCCACGGAGGGAGGAGTTGAGCAGAGGGGAGTTTCCTGCTGTTATGGAGGAAATTACTGTTCAAAACTATTGTTTAGGTCTTACTGATGCCAAAAATGAATGGTTAACACATTCACTGCCAACAACGTATGAACACGTTTTCAGAATCCAGCTGTTCCCTGCCAACAACGTGTTTACACGTTTTTGGCATCGATTTTTTTTTTTTGACGGTGGGTTGTGCATCTAAGCCTTTTACATCTCTTATATAATTATTGGAGCCACCGAACGTTTACAACCCATTCCACCGACCCACTAAGTGGCAACAGTGCTCTCCTGGCTAGAGAAAGGAAAGCATTTTTTTAACTTGTCAAGCCATTCTCAGCCCAGCCATTCTCCTTTTCGCGCTGATTGCTGGCGATGCGGGATTGCAAATTTACATAATAGATTCAGCCGATCTACTATGATCGGGTGATAGATTACAGGTGGAGGAACACACTTTGAAACACGCAGCATAAATATGACCAGAATCGCAAAAGCTTCTCTCAACCAAAACTCCAAACGAGCGAGTCCATCCCGACTTCCTCAAACAGCGGCCCAGACATGCAGGCACAGGAGAGCAGCAAAGCACTGACTGGTGACAAGCTTGTCCGCCCACGGAGGGCGGAGTTGAAGCAACTCGAGAGGGAGGGAGAGAGAGAGAGAGAGAGAGAGAGAGAGAGAGAGGGAGGGAGAGCGAGAGGGAGGGAGAGAGAGAGAGAGAGCGAGAGGGGGAGGGAGAGAGAGAGAGAGAGAGCCAAAAATGAATGGTTAAAGTGACCGTTCCATCCAATTTCACAAAAAGCCGTTTATCTCTGAATATTCTTTTTCACGCTAAAACCATGCTGTATTCAACTGCTAATGCTTACATAACTACTAACTCTACAAACTAACTCTTTTAGACAGAGAAAGTACACATTCTATTAGTACTTTTGAGATATTGTATGTTCACAAACTCCAAGCTGAAACGAATCCTCGGCTCTTATAAAATGAGCCATAATCCTCAAAAAACGGCTTGGCAGAAGCTACCTACAGCAAAAAAAAACGTCTGGCAGTCAATGTGTTAAAGTGACTGTTCTATCGAATTTCACAAAAAGCCGTTTATCTCTGAATATTTTTTCTGACGCTAAAACCATGCTGTATTCAATTGCTAATGCTTACATAACTACTAACTCTACAAACTAACTCTTTTAGACAGAGAAAGTACACATTCTATTAGTACTTTTGAGATATTGTATGTTCACAAACTCCAAGCAGAAAAGAATCTTCGGCTCTTGTAAAATGAGCCAGAATCCTCAAAAAACGGCTTGGCAGAAGCTACATACAGCAAAAAAAAACGGCTGGCAGTCAATGTGTTAAAAGGCAAGGCAAACTGTATATAGCACATTTCATACAAGGCAAATTCAATGTGCCTCACATAAAACTGGGAAAAACAAAATGACATAAAAAAAAACGAAAGACACTGTAGCTCATTTGCTAACCAGCTCAAAACATTGTTTTAAGCTGGTGGTCAGAGAGAGTCGATTTAGAGCTGTTCTATAGTGTCCTCAAGTGTCCTGTCGTCAATAGCGGGACAACAATGTCATAAGGAGGCGAACTAGAAATTACCAAAAAACGGAGTTGAATGGAGGCGAGAAGAAAAGGCCATTGTTGAAGGCCGACACCTGAGGAGAGTGTTTGGGAGGAGGCAGGGAGCAGGACCTGCTCTCTCTGAGGAGAGGACCTTCTCTCTCCTTCCTTTGTCAGGGATATTAACTGGCACTTTGTGCTTAATGGTCACACTTTATCCAGGAACAAACCCCCCAGCAGAGCAGGAGGACCTTAATGGTCAGCCGTAGGGGACACACTGGTCTAATGGCTGTCAGGAACCAGGTAGAACTGTGTGTGTGTGTGTGTGTGTGTGTGTGTGTGTGTGTGTGTGTGTGTGTGTGTGTGTGTGTGTGTGTGTGTGTGTGTGTGTGTGTGTGTGTGTGTGTGTGTGTGTGTGTGTGTGTGTGTGTGTGTGTGCGTGCGTGCGTGCGTGTCTGTGTGTGTGTGTGTGTGTGCGTGCTTGCGTCTTGCATCCATCCAAGGGAGTACCTGGAATCAGCGCTGCCTGTAATGGTGGCAGTGCTGGTGACTAAATTACAGACCGCACACACGCACGCACACACACACACACGCACACACACACACACACACACACCTCTATCCATTTTCTAAAGAAAAATACTCTCACTCTTAAGGTCCTTACACATCAAGAGCGATGCGAATATACGGCACGAAATTGCGATGCGAGTTTTGACCCACCTGTCAATCACAGCCACAGATGTGTACACGTCGGAAGCGAATTTCTGAAAAATCGACCGCGGTTCGAAAAAATAAACGCCGCAATAACGCTCAGCGAAACTTCGCCGTTGGTATGCACGGTTGCATTGACTGATATAGGTTCGGAAAATATTATTGACGTGCGAATTAATCGCACAAAAAAAAAGTGCTCGGTGTGGAAGGACCTTTAAGCTGCTATATGGCCTTGCTACTCTGTTGCTATTATATGTCTTCCCATTATAGGCAATTACTGCCCAGGGCCCCAGGCCACTGTACTTTACTGCCCAGGCCACAGTACTTTACTGCCCAGGCCACAGTACTTTACTGCCCAGGCCACTGTACTTTACTGCCCAGGCCACAGTACTTTACTGCCCAGGCCACAGTACTTTACTGCCCAGGCCACAGTACTTTACTGCCCAGGCCACAGTACTTTACTGCCCAGGCCAACAGTACTTTACTGCCCAGGCCACAGTACTTTACTGCCCAGGCCAACAGTACTTTACTGCCCAGGCCAACAGTACTTTACTGCCCAGGCCACAGTACTTTACTGCCCAGGCCAACAGTACTTTACTGCCCAGGCCAACAGTACTTTACTGCCCAGGCCACAGTACTTTACTGCCCAGGCCAACAGTACTTTACTGCCCAGGCCACAGTACTTTACTGCCCAGGCCAACAGTACTTTACTGCCCAGGCCAACAGTACTTTACTGCCCAGGCCACAGTACTTTACTGCCCAGGCCACAGTACTTTACTGCCCAGGCCACAGTACTTTACTGCCCAGGACACAGTACTTTACTGCCCAGGCCACAGTACTTTACTGCCCAGGCCACAGTACTTTACTGCCCAGGCCACTGTACTTTACTGCCCAGGCCACAGTACTTTACTACCCAGGCCACTGTACTTTACTGCCCAGGACACAGTACTTTACTGCCCAGGCCACAGTACTTTACTGCCCAGGCCACAGTACTTTACTGCCCAGGCCACTGTACTTTACTGCCCAGGCCACAGTACTTTACTGCCCAGGCCACTGTACTTTACTGCCCAGGACACAGTACTTTACTGCCCAGGCCACAGTACTTTACTACCCAGGCCACAGTACTTTACTGCCCAGGACACAGTACTTTACTGCCCAGGCCACAGTACTTTACTGCCCAGGCCACAGTACTTTACTGCCCAGGCCACTGTACTTTACTGCCCAGGCCACAGTACTTTACTACCCAGGCCACTGTACTTTACTGCCCAGGCCACAGTACTTTACTGCCCAGGACACAGTACTTTACTGCCCAGGACACAGTACTTTACTGCCCAGGCCACTGTACTTTACTGCCCAGGCCACAGTACTTTACTGCCCAGGCCACTGTACTTTACTGCCCAGGCCACAGTACTTTACTGCCCAGGCCACAGTACTTTACTGCCCAGGCCACAGTACTTTACTGCCCAGGCCACAGTACTTTACTGCCCAGGCCACAGTACTTTACTGCCCAGGCCACTGTACTTTACTGCCCAGGCCACAGTACTTTACTGCCCAGGCCACCATACTGCTACACAGCCTTTATCACTGTTGGTCAATGAGCTGGCTTGTTCATGTCAAGTATTCATTGTACTGTACATGGCAGAAAACAAGTTACATTCAGTCAGTAATGGCATAGAGCTGGCAGTGTTTTTATTTTATTTTTGGGGCCGTTGTGCAGAATGCACGGCAGGGCCCTTACATT